>NC_056524.1:181951921-181994277 GCF_019175285.1 Sceloporus undulatus
TTATTATTATTATTATTATTATTATTATTATTATTATTTTCACTGCAAAATAATCAGTGTAGAAGCTGCAGGTTTACTTGGAAGTAAATCCTTTGGATCTGAATGCTAGCCTCACATGAAAGATTGCTTCATGTTCTATGGGCTTTAGAGTCTGTCTTGGCACCCAAACTAGCACTCTTTTTGGGGAGATCCGGTCTGTCTTGGCACCCAAACTAGCACTCTTTTTTGGGAGATCCTGTCCGTCTTGTCACCCAAACTAGAACTCTTTTAAAATTATAGCTATAGTCCTGAGGTTAATTATATGTGCTTTAACAACACTGACATCAGTGCAATATAAGCATGAATAACTAATCTGACAGTTGGGCCAATGGAAATGTAATGCTACCTTCCTCTTACTCATGGTTAAAATATTGTGAGATTGCTTCTTTGCAAGCCCTTTCCTCTTCAGGACCCTCCAACCTTAACTACAGTTAAAAGATGTATTAGAACTCACTTTAACAACAGTTAATTATCGTCAGTACCAGATAAACCAAGTATAAGGTCAAGAAATGCTACCTGAGTAATCCTGGCGCCATATTAACACCATTTCCCCCCAGAAACAAGTGTTGTTGTTTCTTTAACACAAGGACAAAGTTAAAATGAAGAACTTTAGAAAGAATTAAAAACTGGTTTAAACAGTCAACAAAAGCCATAAGGGAAGTAAGTTGCTTAGATAAGATGCTGATATAACAATTGCTAAGTTAAATTGTATAATTTTAAATCGAAGAAGCAAAGATACAAAGTGATTATCTGTAATGAATTTTTATGATTATGATAACACAGAGAGTATTTTGATAGATTACTGTAATGAATAATTTGGTTGCATAAAAAAGCTGCTTTGAGCACCGTATTAGGAGAAAGGAGGGGGGGTAAATTAAATAAATAAAGGAGAGGTTGTTAGGAATATTATGATACTGATTTTTTTAGTTGCTTGCAGTTTTGCTTTTGCATTCTCACATTGGCTTTCTCCACATATGGTATTAGGTACTGTACTTAAAATGGTCTCTATTCAAGTATATAATAGGGCAATGAAGGCTCTATTGTGCCTACAAGTTATTGTTTACCCATCATATAAAGCATGGTTCAGAAGTGAAGAGAAACTCTTGCTGAGATTATATGGTTAAAATACCGATAGAGAGTTTTTTTTCTAATGTGATAGTTTTATTCTAAAATAACCCTTCCCTCTGCACTTTTAAAACAGAAAATGCATTAAGAAATCCAAATTCTTCCCACCAAATAAATTAACCATGTTACCAAAACTCTTTCAATATGTAGAGTAGATTCTTTTTCTTTCTTTCCAAATTGTAAGCCAATTCAGTGAAATTTTATTGTGAACACTCTTTATATTCTTTTATTACAAGTTTTATAAAGTGACAGTATTATGCACAATTCAAAATTAGAAAAAGAGAAAGAACACAAATTCAGCTGTGTCTTAAGTTATGGCCTTCCAATTCACTAAAGGGAAACATTATTGTTATTTCATTTATGCTGGACATCTTTCTCCACATAACAAATGTACCCAGTATCTAAATGTAAAAAACAAACATTTGTGGACACTGGTCTTATTACACATAAGACTACCACTGTAGTCCAAATGGTGTGGATGGTGAACATCTTGCCATTATTAGGATGAGGCAATCCTTTTCTCAGACCACCAGTGTACAGATGCTAGTTTCATAAAAGAAAGATAAACTTTTCCATTTTGAGAAGTTTGATCCACACACAAAAGAAAAATGGATGAAACATGCATACATACATTTATCTCGTTCATTCCCAAATGGAGCGCTCTCTTGCATGTAATTCATAATGTGCTATATCTTCCTCCTCAACTGTATAGTTTAAAGGCAAGCCATAATTGTAATCAAACGTTAGCACAGGTAACCTTTTCCCCTGACCCATCTCCCTTGCAACTTCATGCTGGGATTCTCTTTCACAGTCCGCTGCAATTGAACTAACTTCCTGGTGGGAAGATGAAGGGACATGAACTGGGCTTGAGGAAGGTGATGCAAGTCTTATTTTTTCTCCTCTGATAATTTCATCTGAAGAACGGATTCTCCCATAATCCTCATAGCAATCAGACCTATAATATGAAAATGATTATTAATTGAAAATGTCTTACACTGATCAAAGATTCATTAATAGATAAGCACTAAAAGGTTGCCTTCGCTTCCCTGATATCTCCCTGGGCTGCCCAAGGAGAGATCAGGCAGGGAAAGAGAGAGGAATGCCCACATTAGCAGCCTTCACCTTGTGAACAATCGAAACCATGCGTCTCAAGGCCACAAATATGGAAGGCTGGCAGAGTTGGGTGGGGCTGCTACCAAATTTTTTTAGAATGCTATAGCACAGTCCAAAAGAGGTACTGCAGAGGCACAGGATAAACCAGTGGTGTGAGTCACAGAGACCATGAGAAAGAAATTAAATTCCCTTTTAGAAATTTTTTAGTTTTGAAACCTTTTATTGATTTGTGCATTTTTAACTTTGTTTTTTAATAGTTGTTTTTTGAACAATGCATGAGGTGATTTAATTAGCTCAATTTCCTTGCGAATAGGTTTCTCTGGTCTTCTCTGTAAGATGGGGAATGCTCCATGAAATGCAAATGAGCAATAATGATATGTACATGGAGTATTTGTCATAAATGGAAAAAGAAAGCTCTGTGCATTCTGAGCATCTTCAGTATACCTATTTCTACAGAATTTTAGAATGTGCTGAATTAATATATTAAGCAGCAATCCTATAACACTTTCTAGAGGTAAGTCCTGTAGAATTCAGAAGGGCATACTGCTGAGCAGGCATGTGTTAATATATTGGTAGTGTTTCAGAAGACTGCATTCACGTTATGATAATATGTGCATCCTTTATCATTTCCTCCTCTGTCTTTCCATTCAGATGATTATATATGTTTAGATGAACATGATAAAATACCTTGTTTCAATTTAAAAAAATGTTCTGTTCTGAAGTTGAAATATTTCAATATTTTGCTGTTTCATGCCACAATGAATGGCATTATAAACATAATGTACTGTACAAATCTGAAATTGGTTGCTCCTGTATAAATATCAGTAGAGCCGTGTTACACAGCATATGCCAAAATGACTGTGAAACAGGTTCATAGGCAATACCAGCTGAAAATGAATCCTTGTTAGACTGCCCAGTTGTTCACATATGAGTGGATAATGGCAATTTCAAACTGCCTCGCTAAGGCTGCATTTGTTGTAAAGTTTTAAAGTTTTTGAGACCTTTCTGACCTCTGTTGCTTTCATCGTTTTGTCAGCCCATTCATTTGTCCAAATTCTGACTGATCACTGCTTAGAAATGATAAATTAGCAAAACCTTTTAAAGTTATAGCTACAGTCCTGAGGTTAATTATATGTGCTTTAACATCACTGACATCAATGCAATATAAGCATGGATAACTAGTCTGACAGCTGGGCCAATGGAAATGTAATGCTACCTTCCTCTTACTCATGGTTAAAATATTGTGAGATTGCTTCTTTGCAAGACCTTCCCTCTTCAGGACCCTCCAACTTTAACTACACTTAAAGGATGTATTAGAACTCACAACAGTTAATTCTAGTCTAGCAGGATTTGAAACAACAACAGTGAATACTGGTTGCAAAAACTGGTCATACAGAAAACAACCTATGTTTCCTGCTGATGCCTGTGTTGAAATAGGATAGAAAGTGAGAAGGAGAGAGAATGTTGTCCCAATTATACCATTCCCTTCACTGAGTTTAGGAAACAACCAAGAGATATATCTTTTTCACCCTGCTTTATTTTTAGGATTCACTTCTTTAAAATAATGTGTCATGCTTATTGGACACTATCATCCTGTGAAAACAACATATGCATATCTTATTAGTCACAATATATATTAAACTATGTATATTATAATAAATTGTCCAACATTTAATGATATTTTTGAGTGGCTGCATCCTTTGCATGAGTGCTATGGCAATGGCAACTTTACCTGCAACTTCTGTGGTAGTCTTCCTCATCTGAACTGTAATCTCTGTTAAATAAAGGAGTTTCTGGGAAGTGCTCCTGAGAAAAATAATGACGGACTCTGAAAAAAGCAAAACATATATACTGTATATACTCGACTATAGGCTGGCCTCATGTATAAGCCAAAGACAGGTTTGGGGGGGCAAAATTATGGATTTTGATATGACTGTGGAAAAGTCAAGGATAAAACGTAATGGCATGGCAACCCCCCCCCCCCCTCTGAACAAACCTTGACAAGAAAACACCATGATAGGTTCATTGCCTTAGGGTCGCCATAAGTCCAAAACTACTTGAAGGCACACAATAACAACAACAACAGCAATAATAGTAAATGATGAAGCAAAGAAAAATAATGCCAAGAAACTTACAAAATCCTGGCAGACATAAATGTTTGTGCTTACCCTAAAGGCTTATTTGAGGGGAGGTGCCAAAGAGCCACCAATGCCACCATTTACCCACCTGGGCCAAAAGTGGTGCCACACCAGAGAGAGTAGAGGGGGAGGGGGTCAGTGCTTCTTTTAGGGGTTCCTGGGATGAACTAAGTTCTTGCCTTTGACCAGTCTACTCAGAGAAGGGGATGGTTCATTTTTTGATTAGTGTTAAAGTATAGTACTTGCACTGACCACAGATAAGTCAGCCCAGGTTTCTGGGATCAATTTCTTGGCTAAAATTTCTAGACTTATACATGAGCATATACACTAATTAATGGAAAATGTAATAAATGGAGTGGATTTGGAGCTGACTCTCTATAAACAGAAGAGTTCCTACTGTCAGAGAGGGAGCTAGGATCCAGTGGAAGTTCCCCACTAAAAGACATGTAGATGATTTTTCACAGTTTTTTTCTTTCTTTCCCTGCAGCTCAGTATCAACTTATATACTGTTCTGGAGGTCGTCCAGAGCAAATTTCCACAGCTGAAATGGAAATGAAAAATTGGCAACAATATCCTTCCCACTGCAACTTCTTATGTAGGATTATTAAATTTCACACAACTCTGTGTGGGTGCATGTGTGTATGTATGCCTGCCTGCCAGCCTAAATTCATGATCTATTTTTAATATTTTTAGTATCAAGATGAGGAGGTCTCAAGTTTGCTTGATGTTCCAGTACCAAAATGTAACCAAAATGATGTTCGCAATTAGTTGATCATCATCATGATTCGTGATCTTACCATTTTTGAATCCATAAATGTCACAAATTATCAAAATTACAATTTTGTGATATGATTTAGCTTACAGAAACTCATGGCAGAAAGGCCTATCAAAAAGACTGCAGCCAACAGCCAAGATATCAGCCTTCTGTACATCAGACAACAAAAAGCCATCAGAAAATAAAAATGAATGAAATTACCCTAACTACATCATGTTATTAATCTGTCGTATTGTTTAATAACAACCACTATCAAAAACAGGAAATTGATCATCGTAGATATGTGTCAGAGATAAGATAATTCTTCTCACCTTTCTACATATCCTTCATACTGAATATTATCACGAGGTGAATGATCACCAAAAAGCCTCATCTTTTGTTTCGTGTTTAGAAAATCTTTTAACTGCACTTGCTTACTGAAATCATCATAAGACTGAGACTCATGAAAAAGTCTGCATCTTGATTCAGAATCTCTGTTATCAAAATCTTCTACTGGTATCTCTCTTTGTAAATCATTGTGATGGTGGTTATCAGTTAAAGGTACCATTTGTTGTTCACGATCTCTTCTAAAAAACTTAAGGTCTTCTACTGGTGTTTGTATATCATCATGAGGGGAATAGTCTTGAAAAGTTCTTATTCCTTGCTCAGGTCTCTTGTTGTGCAAACCTAATTTTTTTAATAGCATTTGTGACTGATATTCATTGTTGGATTGGGGGTCATGAAATAGTCTTTGTCTTTTTTCATGGCTCCTATTCACCTGTGAATCTATCAGTATATCACTCTGAGGAGGGAAATCAGGAAAATGCTTTTGCCTCTGTCCATGGTCCATATTAATATGTTCTGGTTGTGCACTTTCTGGAAAGTCATCACAAAGATGGTGATCATGGCAAGGTTGGAGCCTCTGCCCTGATCCTGTGGCAAAGTCCAAGTCCTTCAGCTGTATTTCTTTTTGGTGGTCATCAGAAAACTGGTGGTCTGCAAAATGGCTTTGTCTCGTTTCTTCTAGAGGCTCTGGATCATCTTGAAAATGTTGATTGTAATATGGTTTTCGCCTTTGTCCAGGTCCTTTATTAATAAAATCAAATTCTTTCAATTGGATTTGTTCTGGTATATCATTATGACCATCATCATTAACTCTTAATCTTTTTGCAGGCCTGTTAGAAAAATTAAAAGTTTTTCATTTTAAGAAAAGTAAGTGGCAAAATTAACTGGTAAAAATAAAACACAAGGAGCAAAAGTAAAATTGTAAAAGTAAAAGTACAATTGTAAACATACAAACATATGTTTGAAACTCTACTTAGTGAACATGATTTCACCATTTATAGTAGAACCTTATTACTGAATTAACAAATAATCATTGGCTAGAACTGAGTTTAGAGGTTGATTACCTGTAACTGTAGTTGTTTGAGCGGTCATTTTTTAACTCACACAATTGGGTCTTGTGCCTCTATAAAGCCACAATCAGGACATCCCTGAACTGAATAAATTTCACAGGAACCCCTGCCTCCCAATCCAGTATGCATACATCAGTGCATCTCAGCAGTTCCACCCAGTTCTCTATCTGCCACAATACCCCAGGATGAAAATGGAAAGCAAGGGAGGAGCCCGTGTTGAGTTCACAGATTACCATTCAAAGAACTACCACTACAGGATAGGAAATCCTCATAAAAAGTCAGCTGAAGCAGCCACTGCCTTCATAGAATGACTCTGTGGGTGTGGAAGGAGAACAACTTTTTAGACTAGGATTATTATCTATACTACACACCCAGAAAAATGCAAGGAAGAAGCAAGTACATGCTTTCTTGGCCTTTCATAAAAGAGAAAAAGCCCTAGTGACTGACGGAAACTAGTAGTCCTGCCTAAGAAGAAAGCCAGAGAAATTTGTTTATCCAGTGAGTGAACATAAAAACCATGGCTATGTGCAAAATTATTTGTGTAATCAGATTCAAAAACAGCTGACAGTCAAAAACAGATGAATATATGAGGTTATCATGACTGATGCAAAAGAACTGGCAAAGATATTATCGGACCTACTGGCAATTGCTTGGAAACTGATGGTGGGGCAGGCTCATGTGGGATCACAACACTGGTAAGGAGATGATGACTTGCCATGATATTTGTGGTAATACTCCGAGTGATGGCATGGAAGATATGCCCATCAATCTCTTCTAGATCACTCTGAATATCACCCTCTTGGAAATAGTGAATGACAGACTGCTCAATGGCTTTCTTAATACAGAAGAGATCAAGAGTAATGGGCTCATGTCAGGTCATGCTGAGATCTAGTAGAAGCTGAAGACATGTTTTGTGACTCCTCTCAGAATGAACAATGCCTCAATGAATCACATGTAGCCTGGTGAGATGATATCTTGGTGAGTTACATTGAGCCTAGTAAAAAGGAGACCATAGGGAAGGAGCAGGAGATTGGTACCTGATTTAACACTTAGAAGGATTCCAAATATAGGGTCAGATGCAGAGGAATGATTGGGGAAAGATTGGTTCCTATGTCCTTTCGATATTATGGCACTCTGATGGTCTATTTGATTACTGGATTTGTGTGAAGGCAGCTTCAATTGAGGTGTTAGTGTCGAAAGGTGCTTCATTGATCCTGAAGAGATAGTTATTTGGCTATTTGAAGCCAGCACTATGGAAGCTGGTAATTCAATTGGAATCAAAGTTGGCAATGACTTCAAGATCCACAATTTAATTGTTGACTTGTCAATTGATGTTATAGAGGCCACATGTAATAGATGGCTTAAGGCAGCTTGATCCAAGACCTGAAGAGAGTTTTTCCAACAAAGACAAAAACTCAACTCAGGTATCCTTGCTTTGTAAATCCTTAGCAGACAGCTGAAGCACCAACAAAGTACTAGTGGCACCTAGAGTGTCTGTCTGAATCATGCCTCTGCAAGAAGCACACTTTTTAAGAAGTGCTGCTGAGGTCATACATTAGCTAGGTGAGAAGAGCCTGAAATGGCCATTCCAACAGGATTAAATATGACAAAGAAGGAGAACAAGTAATAAAAAGACTAACTGTGTATTGAAGACAAGAAAGAAGATGATGAAAAAAGAAGATTTAAGATATAAATGAAGAAGTATTCTTACTCAAGCTGGGATACTGATCCTAGAATCAGGAACTCTTCATGCTGCTGCTCTTATGGAGGATGAAAAGGATCTGTGGGAAAATAATGTGCTCTGAAGGTGGGAGGCAGGATTCCCACCAAAGTCATTTACCTTATATACTCAACTATAAATGGACCTCATGTATAAGTCATGGGCAAGTTTCGGGGCCAAAATTATGGATTTTTTTTGAAAATTTTATTCTCAATAAAAACCAAATACAGTCATACTTTCATAGAAATCCCCGTTCACATATACAAAATACTACAAACAATATACAAAACCTACACATAAACACCACACCATCTCATACTTACAGTCACATCTGACAATAACCTGCTGTCATCTGACAATAATACTATCTGTTTCCACTTACTCACTTATACCTTTTCCATCTTCTTATTTTTTCCTTGTGTGGTTGCTTTATTTCTTTTTGCCCATGTTATTTTACTCTTTGGATTTTCTTACTTGTAGCCTACTCTTTTATTTTATATTTTCCATAAAACTTCCTTTTACTTTACCTATTCATCACTACCTTATTCTCCAAACTATTCTTTATCTGTTTCTCTTTTTCAATAATTAACTACTAGATGCCAATCGTCTTCTTCAATGGTGTCATTTTCCTCTTTTAATTTTCTTGACAATCTGTCAGGATTTCTCATGTCCATTAATTTTCTTAACCACTCCTCTATTGATGGAATTTGACAAGATTTCCAGTTTTGTGTGGCTATAGCAATCTTGCTGTTGTTACCATATGTAACACTAGTTTTGTATTGTTTTTTCTATTCCTTTTTCCAATATATATGTCATATTCATAAATACATCTCCAGTTTCTTCTGAAAACACATGCTCAATATTTCCGTTATTGCTTTATGAATCTTTTCCCAGTAATATTTAGCCTTAGTACAAGTCCACCACATGTAGTAGTATGATCCCTTTGTTTTTTTTTTTTACACTTCCAACATATCTTATTTGCCTTCACATACATTCTTGATAGTTTCATTGGTGTTAAATGCCACATGTACAACATTTTGTAAAAATTCTCCTTCAGATTTTGTGCTAGTGTAAATTTGTTAGTTTTATACCAAGATTTTCCGTAATCTTCTATCTCAATGCAGCTAATTTAGGGATGGGGAGGAGGTGAAAAGGAAGGAAGAAATTACACCGTCCTGATTCCGATCACAAAATAAGTTCCATTAGTGGCCTCCCCCCTCAGTGGCATCTGGCCATAATACTGCTTGAATGAAGCCTTAAGAGCAGCCACAGGAAATGCAGCTTTACAGGTACAGTTGTAAAGAACCTCACCACACACATTTGCAGCTTTGATTTTTGTGGATTTGATTATTCACAGATTGGATTAATATGTTCTCTCTAGGAATCTTTGGCCTGTTTCAGGCGGGATACAGACCGCCGTTTTGCGGCGGTCTCCCACCGGCGCCATTTGCTCCGCGCGAGAGCCGCAGCAGCCAAACCGCGCGGCTCCCGCACGGAGCAAAAAAGAAGCTCCATTTCGGAGCTTCTTTTTGCGGCGCCTTTATGATGTCGCGAGGCGCCGCTGGCGCATTCACGTCATAGGCGCTGCGACACGTCTGGACACTATGCGTCCAGTACGTAAACATGGCGGCCCCCATGTGGAAGGGGCGCCGCCATGTTGTACGTATTCTATACGTACTAGGGTTAGGGGAGTGCGGAAGCACCGCCCCTTCCTAACCTTAGTACGTATAGAAGACGTACTATATGGCGGTTTGTATCCCACTACAGACTGCCAAAATAAAGCTGCTTCGGGTCTCTTTGGAGGTATGCTATTTAAATGATGCATGCATCCTAAGAATCCAGAAGCTGCACCAAAAGCTGCACTCTGGTGCTTATGAATGGAGTGTGGCTTTGGTGCAACCTCCGGACTCTTAGACCCATGCATCCTTTAAATAGCATACCTCCAAAGAGACCCGAAGCAGCTTTATTTTGGCAGTCTGTAACAGGCCAATAGGTCCCCCAGCATGACTCCATTGCCAACCTCTCCCAGAAGTCATTCTCCCAGAAGTTGCTTACCTGTTCTTTGAGTGGTCATCTGTGAATTCACGCAACTGGGTATTCCTGCGCCTATGCAGAGCATATTCGGAACTTTCTGGAATTGCTAGTCAGAGACCATGAAGAAGAATCTAGAAATTCCTAGAGAGGACACTTCTCGGCTTTGAAAGTACTCCAGCACAGTTGATGGATGTTGACCATAGAGTTGTGCTGGAGGACCTAGAAATTCCTAGAATTCTTAGAGAGGTGTTTTCTCAAGTTAAAAAAATAGTGGTTTTTTTATTTGAGGTTTTCCCACTTTCATGGTGGTCCTGTGCCTCTAACCCCAGAGAATGTAAAAGGCCCATTGTTTAATCATTTTGTATATGTATTTTCCTCTAACTGTTTTCAGTTTAATACAAATACATTTCTGCAAAGTACCTGGGGTGTTCTTCATTTGAAGTTCTATCAGTATGCCCAGCTGTATCATTTGGTGGTGGCACAGCATCTCCAGCATCCCACACATTCATTCCTATATTGCTGGAAAATTTGGGGAAACAATATAATGTCATTTTCTGAAGAAGCTATTGGAAAAGACAAAATGTGACAGGGCTAATTCCAATGAACAAGCAAGAAAGTTCCCGTCTGTATTTAGGGTCTAATGCCAGATCCTATGCATGAAAGTATATCAAAATGCTTTCAGAACAAAAGTGCTCAATTAACATGAAAAGATTCCATCGTTCATCTATATTAGGACCTGTTAATTACATATCAGCTTATCAGAAAGTTTGTTTGGTGTATTTTCCAAAATCAAACACATCAAAGACTGAATTATTTGCTACGTATATAGTTAGCCCTCTATAAATTTACAGCACTATATAAATAAAGAATAATAATAATAATAATAATAATAATAATAATAATATAACGACGGATTCTGCATCCATAAATTCAACCATCCATAGCTTGAAAATACTTTTTAAAAATTCCAAAAAGCAAACCTTGACTTTGCCATTTTATATAAGGGATACCATTTTACTACGTCACTGCATATAATGGGGACTTGAGCATCTGTGGTTTTGGTATACATGGAGGATTCTCGAAGCAAACCCCAGTGGATACCAAGTGCCCACTGTATTTGTCACATGCAGAATTTGAAAAACATTAGGACTAAAGAGAACTGGGGAAAACATTGGCTTTCCAGATCTTCTGGACCACAACACCCATAATCTCTTACCATTGGCACAACTACCAGGGACTCTGGAATTTAAAGTCTAAAACATCTGGAGGTCCCCACTCCCAGTATAATATCTGTACTGGAATGCTTTTAATAATGAGAAAGTTTTGATTTACCTTCTCACTGGCTGAGTTTGGAGGTCTGTCAGATATACAGACCCATTCATATGGTGGCCACGAGCCTCTCCAAAAGCTAAAGTGGATCACAAGAACATTAGAAGCATGGAATGTTGTTTTGTTAAAAATGGAAGGAATACTGTTTAATTATTTTGTTCATTAAATTTATAACCAGTATTACTGGCAAAAATAGTGCTCAAAATCATTTACAGTAATTAAAATAAAAAATAAACAAAGTAACATTAAAACAGAAAAGAATTCATTTTAGAAAAATAAAAGCACATTTTCAAAGATAATGATGCTGATGTGGCTTTTAATTTTTTTAAAAAAACATTGCACTCTTTTTAATGCCATGCTGGTGCTAGAGGCAAATCATTTGGCAACAATACCTATAGCAAGGTAGTGCTGATGTAAAACTGGTTTCCTATTAACTGCAGATAAAAAAATTAGGAGGTAGTTTTCTTACGGTCCCTCTTCTTACTAAGGTAAATTCTTTCATATCTGTTTAACAAAGCAAGTCATCAACACCAACATTAATAGCTGTTAAGATTAGTTACATATGAAAACACATGAAAGGGACGTCTGAATCTGTATAATACCCTTAATAAGATTATGGGCCTCCGTACAGACAGGCCAAAATAAACCTGCTTCCGGTCACTTTGGAGGTATGCTGTTTACATGATGTGTGTGTCCTAAGAGTCTGGAAGCTGTGCCAAAGTCACGCTCCAGTCCTTAGGACTGGAGTGTGGCTTTGACACAGTTTCCAAACTCTTAGGACACACACATTATGTAAACAGCATACCTCCAAAGTGACCCGAAGCAGACTTATTTTGACCTGTGAAATGTGAGAAGCATGAATGAGGGGAAGCTAGAAATTGTGAAACAAGAAATGGAATGTACAACAATCACAATACTTGGGATGAGCCAGCTAAAGCGGATAGGGATGGGACATTCTCAGGCACATAATTACACAATAGTTTACTATAGAAATTACAATCTTAAAAAAAAAAACAAAGGTGGCATTAATAGTGAGGCAAGATGTACCAAAAGCAATCAGGGGTTACAATGCAAAGTTGGATCAATAATACGTTGTAGAAAATCTATCAATGGGGCCATTCACACTAGTGTTTTTGTGATGAGTATATCTGGGGAGATTTGATGATGCAATACTGAATCAAAGTTCTCACTATGTTTACCCCAATAGAATCTCACCATGGCAATTAAACACTGATGAAGTTCACATTACCATTTGTATTGTTTTAAAATGTAGTTGTCATTTCTATTTTTCTCGTTTTTTAAAATTGTCAATCAAATGATGCACATCTACGTCACACTGTTCGGCTACCCCCCCACCCCCACCCCAACAACCTCAAAGGATGGCAATGGCAAACCCCACAGAACAACTCTTAGCAAGAAATCCTGGGATAGGTTAGCCTTGAGAGGAGTCACACTTTCTCAGCCATATAATAATATAATAATATAATCTCTCAGCAATATATTATGTGCGCAAGAGCTTTAGTTTGCACCAGCTTGGGAGCAGAGTCTGTTGTGGTTTTATTTCTTGGGAGAGAGGATAAACGACCTCTAACCCACAGTCCTGCTTTTAATGTCAAGCAAACAATGCACACCTTTGTCATACTAATGATGCGAGTATTTAAAGGTGCTATCTACTGTGATCATGCAAGGGCAAATATGTACATAAGCTGTCAATTCTTTTAAAAAAAAAATACACCATCTAATGATGTTCTCAGGAGAACCCTCTCCCTGGCTTTGGTGAGCTCTGGGTATCAGACATTGGTGCACATAAGGGAGCTAAATCATTGGCAGAAGAGAAAAAAAGCCAGGCTACGCTTTAAAGAGACCACTTTCCAAAGTGTGGGAAGTCTGAATCCACTGCATTTCTAGAGCTGCTTTTTTGACTCCCACAACCAAGTGCTGAGAGGGAAAAACTGGCAGGGAGAGAGCAAAGGTGTGGGCATGATCTGCTCCCTGCATATTAACCCTTCCCTCTTGAATGCCCCAAATGGGATTGAAAGCCAGTTACCATTGGTAGCATCTTGATAAAACCTGGTATTTTGGAAAAGAAACGGGGAAAAACTCGATCTTGGAAAAACTGGGTTAAGGAAGATTAGTGCAAACCCCCTTGTATTCAAGTCAGGAAAAACATGAGCAAGTGTGAACTACCCCCTTTTAAACCAGTTTCCAAACTGGATTATAACATAGTGTTAATGAATTGCTGTTCAAACAAAAGACCTCTTCCACAACATCTGAGATATCAAACAGAAATCTAAATTTATTTATTTGTTTATTTGATTTATATCCTGCCTTTCTCCCCGGAGGGGACCCAAGACAGCTCACAAATAAAATTCTAAAACATATTACAATAAATTAAAATTTAAAATTAATTAAAAAAAAATTTATCCCACTTTTTGCCAGGCAATCAAAGTGGCATACAATAGGCGAAAATATATCCATATATACATAGTACCCCCCTTAAAACAAGATTAAATAGTATAAGACTAAAACTAACATTTTAAAATCCAACAATAACCATGGGCAGAATTTGATAAATGGAGAAGTCTTTTTCATAGCCGAGTATTTTATTCCGGGAAGGTCTGCCAGAAGAGATCCGTCTTAATGGCTTTTTAAAAGCTGTCTAGATCAGGGGTTCCCAACCTGGGGGTTGCCAGGTTGGGAATCCCCCCCACCTCCCCACGGGTGCCAGCACGGGAGCAGGCATCGCACGGGGAAAAGGGGAAGTGTCCTGCACTGCAGCCAGCAATCACAGACGTAAACTGATAGGAATGCCTCAGCTTAGCAAGTGAAAGTAAACACAAACCTTGCAAAAGCAGTCTTAGAAATCAAGCCGAGGTCAGGGTGCCAGAAGTCACAACAATCCAAAAGCCAAGCCGAAGTCAGGATACCGGGAGACAGAGTGGTCAAAACAGCCAAGAGATAATGAAGTCTGGTCCGAGGTCAAGGTAACAAAGAGTCCAGATACTAGGAGCTAGTGCTAGCAGCAATCATGCAATAAACTCTAGCAACAAACTCAAGCCTCTCTCCCACTTAAATCAGGGAAACTCTCCCTCGAGCCACCTGAGGCTGGTTTGCTAATTGTCTTTCTGCAATTCTCCTGGATCTGCGCCTGCAAGCACTCTCGGCCCTTCTCTCTTGATAAGAAGGCACCTGCAGGCAAGCCTTGTCTCCAGAGTCACCACTAGGCTGTGGCACCATAGGAGGCCTCTCCTCAGCACTAGGATCTGGTTGGACCTCCTGCTCTGGGGCTGGGGAAGCACAGCTGGGACCTGGCAGAGTAGAACTAACACCTGGCATAGCCTCAATCAGCCCTTGCTCTGGAGGAGGCTCATCCTCCTCTTCATCCTCCAAGAGCTCATCTTGGCTGGCCATGACAAGAAGGGGCAATGCGTCTGAGCATTGACAGGGGAAATATGACCCTGTTGGTGCTCTTAGACATCTCAGCGGCCTTCGATACCATCGACCATGGTTTCCTTCTGGAACACCTGGGAGAGCTGGGTATCGGGGGCACTGCGCTCCGGTGGTTCCAGTCCTACCTCCTGGGAAGGTTCCAGTCAGTGAGGCTGAGAGATAGCTGCTCTTGTAAAAGGGAGCTGACATCTGGCATTTCGCAGGGCACCATTCTATCCCCCATGCTATTTAATATTTACATGAAGCCGCTGGGAGAGATCATCCGGAGTCATGGAGCTCGGTGTTATCAGTACGCTGATGACACCCAGATCTATCTCTCCATGTCCCCGACTGATACAGTGACTAAGGACGGCACCTCCCCTCTGGACCCCTATCTGGAGTCAGTAATGGGCTGGATGAGGAAAAACAAACTCAAGCTGAATCCAGAGAAAACAGAGGTACTGTACTCATGATAGACACCCCGAATCCAGATAGGGAAATTTGTCACCATATCCTTGACAGGGTTAAGCTCCCCTTAAAGGATAAAGTTCGCAGTTTGGGAGTACTCCTGGACTCATCTCTACAATTATCATCTCAAGTAGATGCGATGGCCAGGAGTGCTTGGTATCAGCTTCGGCTGATACGCCAACTGTGTACCTGTCTGGATCGAAAGGACCTTGAAACTGTAGTACATGCACTGGTAACCTCTCGTTTGGATTTCTGTAATGCGCTCTACATGGGGCTACCTTTGTACCAGGTTCGGAAGCTTCAGTTAGTTCAGAATGCTGCAGCCAGATTGGTCACGGGTACCCGAAGATCGGACCATATAACACCTATATTAAAATCTCTCCACTGGCTGCCTATTAGCTTCCGGGCGCAATACAGAGTGTTGGTCGTTACCTTTAAAGCCCTACATGGCTTGGGCCCGAATTACTTGAGGGAGCGCCTCTCCCAACATAATCCCCCCCCCCCCACCCTCAGAACATCTGGGACATATTTCCTTGAATACCCCAGGGTAAAATTAATAAAAACTTATCAGAGAGCCTACACGGCAACAGCTCCTGCTCATTGGAATGCTCTCCCTGAAAAGATCCAGCTGTGTTCCACGCTGGAAGCCTTCAAGATGGCTTTAAAAATGCATCTTTTTCAGATAGCATACCCCCCTGATTCTCTTTAGAGATAGAATACCCTAATTAAGATCCGGATATCCAACCACAACCAATTGTTTTTAAATTGTATTTGCTATGAGACTTTTATTGAACTGTGTAATATTGCTGATGTAACTGTTGATATATTGTATTGCTTGATTATTGTACTGTTTTGTATTGTACTGTATGGTATTGTGAACCGCTTTGATCAGATGGAAAAGCGGTATACAAATAATATTATTATTATTATTATTATTATTATTATTATTATTAAATGTGTTGCAGTATAACTCTATGGATGTCACAGACTACCTAAGGCCTGTTACAGACAGCCAAAATAAAGCTGCTTCAAGTCACTTTGGAGGTATGGTATTTCAATGATGCATGAGTCCTAACAGTCTGGAAGCTTCACCAAAGCTGCACTCCAGTCCTTAGGACTGGAGCGTGGCTTTGGTGCGGCCTTTGGACTCTTAGGACGCATGTATCATTGAAATACCATACCTCCAAAGTGACTCGAAACAGCTTTATTTTAGCTGTCTGTAACAGGCCTAAAAGACAAATCAATGGGTACAGAACATCAAGCAGGAATCCTCACTAGAACTCAATATGACTAAACAGAGGCTATTGTACTTTGGACACTTCAACTGCATCTGCATTGCAAAAGCAATCCAGTTTGACACCACTTTAACTGCCATAGCTCAATGCTATAGAATTCTGGGAATTGTAGTTTATTTTGGCAACAGAGCTCTCTGACAGAGAAGGCTAAATGTCTCACAAAACTACAATTCCCAGAATTTCATAGCATTAAGCCATGACAGTTCAAGTGGTATCAGACTGGCAGTGCAGATGCTGCCTTCATGAGATAACATGATAACAATGTTTGGTGAAACTGAAGGCAGTAGGGAAAGAGGAAGACTACATTACAGGTAGAGGTTCAATAAAGAAATCCATGGCCTTTAGCTTGCAAGACCTGAGTTGGATGTTAATAACAGAGTCTACTGGAGGTTTACCATTTATAGGACTACACTTGTCCCTCCACATTTGCTGGGATTAGGGGCACAGGGCCCCCATGAATGTGGAAAAACCGCAAATTACAAAACCACTCTGTTTTTACTGAGCGAACACCTCTCTAGGAATCTCTAGCTTCTCCTGTACAACTTTGTGGTCAACATCTGCCAGACACTGACCACAAAATTGCACTGGAGGAGTTACAAATGCTAAGTGGAGTGTTCTCTCTAAGTCCTTCAGTGTGATTTTCGGTTAAAGTTGACCATAGAGTTACGCTGGGGGACCTAGAGATTCCTAGAGAAAACATACTAATAAAACCTGTGAATAATCAAATCTGCAAAAGTCAAAGCCACAAATGTGGAAAGACAAATGTACTATAAACTGAAGCTATCTTTGATGGTACATAACAGCTTAACAATAAAAGTTAACCAGTGCTTTCATATAACTGTTATCATAAACTACAGTTACAGCAAAGGTTTTCTCCAAAAAAGGAGAAAATTTCAGTGGGAGTAGATATTCCCACTGCACATTTGTTTGATTTATTAAGCATGGTTATTAGGGAGCCAGTGTTATGTCTGTACTTACCTACTGTATGCAATTTACAACTACTAGTAAGAAGAAAATATTTTATTTGAAGTGTAGGGGGAAAAAAGCAACCTACAAATTTTCAGTCAGTACCCAGTTAAGACATAAGAATGACTTGTCACTACTAAAATAAGGCCACATAAACCTCATGCTTAATGACTAACTAGCTATCCATGGGAAACCCCAAAGAAGGGCATGATGGTAATTGCCCTTTCCCTTCTTATTTGCATGCAGTTACAAATAGGGACACCACTGCTTGATGCCCCTTGTTTCTAAGTAAATATCACTTGAGCAAACCATGGTTCTCTGATTTTATGGGTGGAATGGGTAAGAGGGAAGTGTAGTTAGTTCAAAAGTAGCAGACAAAGCTGAAACCATGGCAACTATGTAACTTCTACTGAAGCTTGGATTCTGTTGAAGAGAAACACAAATACCTTGGATTGCTGTTATTGGATCCCAGCCTTCAACATCAATCAGATATCTAAACGAATATACAGACACATGTTGATCACTAAATCAGAACATATCACCTTAGTGTAAATAATTATTTCACTTTTGCTGAGATACTTGCCTACATATAAGGTAACCTGTCCTATTAATTCCATAAGTACAGTTTACTCCAATGAGTTTTTCTGTTTAAAAAGCAAAAGGGGAAAATAACATGAATATAAACAGAGTGCTGGTTCGTTGTAAAAGAAGAAATTTTGAAAAATACTATTGCTGTTTACAGAAGTGGTACAATTACATTTCTATGAAACGTTAATTCTGAACATATTGTTCTCTTTAAGAGATGGTGAATTCAGCAGCAGGTTGTATGCCCCTGCTTGCACTTGCCAAGCCCTCACTGTGATGTGATAAGGCACTGCTAAGGCCAACAGGATCTGCCATCTATTCGATGAGGGAATGGCTAGAAAGCTGCTTTGGCTAAATCTTGAATCAGCTTCTCCTGCCTAACTGTTGAGTTATAGAGTTGACAGCAGAGAGGACATCTTTGGGCCAAAATTATCGGCCCTAAAGGAGTAGCTTGATGCCACCCCTTTGGATGCCGAATTGGAGCCGCAGCAACTGCATGCCATGCCCCCAACCGGACTGTTTGCCAATGCAAAAAGAAACAGCAGAAAGCTCCTCCTTTTTGAGCCAGCAAAAAGATGGCTTTTCCGCCACTGTCACAGCTTTGCAGCACTCCTGTGGCATGCAACATCTAAACACAATGCTGCCAGAGTATTGCAAAACTGCCTGCCATGTGGTCAGGCTGCTGGCTTCATGGTGGTTTCCTGACAGCTTGGGGGCAGGAGTCATCTGAAGGACATGCCTCCAAGCCGCTGGGAAGCTGCCTCAAAGGGATGCTTTGTTTCGCCCCTTAGATGGATTGCATCAAATGCAACAGACATTAGTTTTGCAGGTCCCATAATGGATGTCTGGCTTTCCCTTCAGATGATCCATGCTATGCAGAAATCTGTGTCTGCACAGGGTAATATGTGGATTTGGACAATATGGATACACATTTTAATGGCAATCATTTCTATATAAAGGGAGTGATGCAAAGAAACAAACAAATAGACCGCCCATAGGCATTTTGGATTTGAATTTCTTGGACATCATCCTCCCTATACTGCAAGGCAAACTACATTGGAATTTCAGGCAAGCTACAATAAATACATTAGATACATTATGAATGTGGTCTCTTCCAACTCTATGATTCTATGCTTCTATGTAGGTATGTATTCAACATATACATTTTTATTATTTAAATAGCAGCTGCACGGGACCCCCTCCAGCAAATAGAAACCAGAGTATGAAGGAAGGGAAATTAACCCTTCCCCCGCATCACAATCCCAATTAGCACTGTGAATTTTCAACTACTATCCACCCTATAACAAAAGCAAATTATGGCTAGAAAAATAAAAATGTTAAGGGTGAGAGGAGGAAGACTTTCATTGGGACTGCAGCATGCTAGGAGAGAAGCATCCTGCCCCCAACATGCATTCCTTACATGATATTTAAAGAAGAAAAATCAGGGAAGTTAAATACACACATTTAATATTCTGTATGGTTTGTTCTATAGTCATAACTTTGGAAAGAAGTTTATCAAATGGCAGAGAGTTCTTCCTTTGGGGGGAAAACCCCCCAAACTAAAACAAACCCACATTCTGCTGGTGGTTTTTAGGATCCATCTCAGTATTCACAGTTCAGCAAATGTGTTGATACAAATAAAAGTGACTTCACACATACAGTTAACTCTCTCTCATTTTATTTTAAAAAGCAAATCCTGCTTCACTCATCTCACAACTCTCCCATTATTTAACAACAAATAAAGCACTTCCAATTTTATTTATATTCTTATTTATAAAAGTGTGTGTGTGTGTTCTTATGACTGCAATTGTTAAATGGGTAAATGCAAATGTTGAAACACTTGGACAACTTCAACAGGAAAGAAGAAACCCTCAAAGTAAATAAAGTTTGGCTACCAGTCCTGAAGGATACCAAAACCAGGACTCAGCAAATGCAAATGAGAAAACACTCAGGGTGAGAGGCTTTCCCAGCAAACAATGATCACCAATTAGCAGACACTAATTCTCTTTTGCATATCCTCCTACCCTGAGGAGGCAGTCAACAACAAAACAATACACAGATTAACATGGGAATCACTCCTCCTCACCCAGGGTCACATAGTATATATATACCCACTCTCTTCCAGGTTAGCATTCTTTGAAGATGCCAGCCACAGATGCTGGCGAAACGTCAGAAATAAACTCTTATAGAACATGGCCACATAGCTTGAAAAACCCACAAAAACTATGGATGCCGGCCATGAAAGCCTTCGACTTCACGTAACAAATGTTGAAAGTTTCCCAGTTACTGCTCTATGAGTCTAGAAGGACCTAAGCAGGACATTCCAGGGATGAGATAGAATGTAGTGGCCATGTGTCTGCTGACTCCAAGGCCCCTTCATATGCCTAAGAGGAGCCAAATTTGGATCTGGATCCAAAAAGCTGCTGGACGGGACAAAGTTAATATAGCCTCTGGTTGGCATAAGCTAGGGTGGATTTGGAAGTGATAGACAATTCACTCATTCAGTACCCTACCCTGAGTTCTGCCCCAGTTAGGATTGCTGTGCTCATCCTGCACAAAATTAAATATGTTGTTAATTACCATTTTCTGCATTTTCCCATAAGAACTTTCTGACCCATTTTTTGAACTGTAGAATAGTGGCATCATCTGGGACTTTATGTCCAACAGTAACAAGTTTCTTATACTCCACACTTTTAGGCAAATCCTAGCAACAAGAAAGGAAACAAATTATTATTATTATTATTATTATTATTATTATTATTATTATTATGCTTTATTTATATAGTGCTGTAGATTTACACAGCGCTGTACATACAAACAATAAAATAGATAAAGTAAATCTGCCCATGGCGTACAATCTAAGAAATTGCAGCATATCCATTACTATGTATCTATAAGGCTAACAGAATAAAATTAATTGGAACAAGTAAGAAGTGCACCATTGAGTCAAGTAACTAATTCTGCCAAAGGGTCTTGTATAAACTCAAACTTTGATGGTTTTGATCTTGATTCAGAAACTGAATGGGAATGCAACAACTCCATCCAAATTTGTGTCACCTTCCTTCCATATACTGCATTTTTATTTATTTTGTGAATAATTTAACAGGAACCCTGTTTATGAGAGAAAGCCAAAGGCTTGCCTTACATACTTGTACATGAGGTAGACTTACATAAACTTCATGTATGAGGGCAGGTTTGGGGGCCAAAATTATGGATTTTGATATGACCCATGAAGAAGTCAAGATTAAAACATAAGGACGTGTAACAAAAGATGTAAAGGAAGAAACAAAGGAAAATGATACCAAATAACTTATGAAATTTGGCATGCATAATGTTTGTGCTCTCCCTAAAGGCTGGATGGATAAGAAGGGAACTATGGTAAATGGTGGCTATGTGATGTGTTGGGGAGGCAACCACTCTCAGTCATGTCTAAGAAAATGCACACATATCAAAAAGGATGTAAAGACAAGAGTTAAGATAAAGTATTAACTCTTATAAAAAAGGAATGATCTTCTTCTCTGAGTAGAGTAGTGAAAAGCAAGATCTTACTCTGTGTTCCAGGAGAACCTAAAAGAAATACCAGTTTCCTTTATTCTCTCAGTGCATCTTTGAGGGAAAGAGCCAAAGAGATGCCATTGCTGAGATTTTCCTGCCCAGGCATTAAAAAAAGGCCAGAAGTGGCACCCCAGCAAGGAGAGTAGAGGAGGTCAGTAATTTTTTTAGGTTCTCCTGTGATGGACCAAACTCTTGCCTTTTGCCACTCTAATCAGAGAAGGGGATAGTTCCTTTAAAAAAAGAGTTAAGGTACAATGCTTACTTTGACCCATGAATACGTCGAAACAAGTTTTTTGGTTCAATTTTTGACCAAAATTTTTACACTTATACATGAGTATATACACTAGATGAGAGCCAGTGTGGTGCAGTGGTTTGAGCATTCGACTATGACTCTGAAGAATTATAGTTTGAGTCCCCGCTCAGCCATGAAAACTCACTGGGCGACCTTGTGTGAGCCATACACTCTTAGCCCCAGAAACTCCAGTAATAGGGTTGCTTTATGGTCACCATAAGTTGGAAACAACTTGAAAGTACACAACAACAATACAGTTGGCTCTTTGTATCCATGGTGGTTCCGTTCCAGCCCCCCTCCCCATGGATAGCAAATTCTGTGGGACCTCAAGTTCCGCTAGCTTCAATGGAAGTGCAATAAGCACACAAACACACTGCTGCAGCAGCATGCATGCGCCACCATAGGGGAGAATAAAGTGGGGTCATCCATGGATGGCAAGCTTGCAGAAAAGAAGAGCTGATTGTATACAGTATATATCTGATTCCAAAGGTTGCTATGCCATGTTATCATCACGATCATCCACTAATACATACTTCTATCAGGATCAGCTGAGAATGTAATCAGTGTCTCTTTCCATACTGAACACTCTGCATATGTATGTATGTGCCTTCAAACTGCCTGTAAAGGGCAACACCATGAATTTCTCAGGGTTTTCTAAGGCAAGGAATAATCAGAGGTGGTTTTGTCAGTTCCCTCCTCCAAAATATAGTCTACAGCACCTGGTATCCATTGGCTGGATCTGATGGTTTTAGGGTATTTAGGCCTTAAGTACCCTATGAGAATTAAATTAATGACAGCCATTTCATGTAAGCATTGCTATGGAGAAAATGAAATATTGTTAATCTTTAAGTGATATTTTTCTGCTTTTGGTAAATTGATTAAAGTCAATGACTATGGTAGTACTGTTACATTATTAAATTGGATGACTGATACAAATGGAAGTGATAATACTACTACTATTCTTTGTGTTCTTCATTCATTTATATCCTGATTTTTCCCAAAAAAGTAGGACTTAAGGTGGCTTAGAAAAATTAAAACAAATACACAGATAAAAGTATGAATAAAAAGAGTTATGTAAACAACTTATGTGTTTGTATTCAGCAATATAACTATACTAGGATAAAGCTTTTTGAGCTGTGTTGTATGCCTTCAAGTAATTTCCCACTTCTAAGTCATTTTGAACCTAAGGCTGGAAATGATAATACTAATCATAGGGTTTTCTTAGCAAGATTTGTTCAGAGAAGGTTTGCTGTTGCCTTCCCCTGAGGCTGAGAGCATGAGACTTGCCTAATGTCACCCAGTGGGTTTCATGGCTCAGCTGGGAATTGCACCCTGGTTGTAATCCAACACTCAAACCACTGTACCACACTGTTTCCACCCTTTCGACCTAGCAACTGTGTATTTTCAGAATGAACACAAGGATGGTCTCATACACATAGGAAAATGCTTTTCTGTAATGACATGGATATCCATTCATGTTCTCTTTACTTATTTTCCCCAGTATTGCTTAGCCCCTACACCACACCACTCTTCTTGCTGCAGTTTCTAGTGCAATTTGAATTCAAGCACAAGGTTGGTATCCACTACAGATTTTGTTGTATAAGCAACTGCACAACCAACCTGTAATTTAGGACAATTTAGTCCACTTAGTCTAGAATTACACAAGATTTGGGCCATGTTTTAGGAGTTTATTGTTTTACAATCTTAAAACGGGGTTAAGTCGCTTTAAATGCTGTCTCTGCCTCCTGTTACATTTTGTAATTTAGGAAGGGGCATTTAGAATATTCAGTCAGAGAGCTCTTAAGCCTTACTGAACTACATACCCCCAAATGCAACAGGAGGCAAGGAGCGCATTTAAAACGACCTAGGTTCGCTTTAATACTGTAAAACGATAAACTCCTTAATGTTTATTATTTTGAGACTACAGTTCTGTGCAGATCCACTTGGCAGTAGCTTCATGCAAGACTGTGGATCTTAATCTCTTAAACATGATAAATAGTACAATTTTTAATATGCTAAGTGGCAATTGATACATTTTGTGTTGTTAGATAATTAAATATTACCCAAACTTAATCCACACTGCAGAAATAATCCAGTTTGACACCATTTTAGTTGCCGTGGCTCTGGGGGAAGAGCAAACTACAAACCCCAGGATTTTGTAGGATGGAGCCATGGCAGTAAAAGTGGTGCCAAACTGCATTTCTGCAGTGTAGATGCAGCCCATGATAAGAAATAAATATTGCATATATTCTAACTTTTTTCAAAAAAATTCCTTTTTTCTGATTTTTGAGGTAGGGTAGGAGAGAATGGCTTTACATTTTTACCAATAGTTTACATGTTACTAAGCCTAAGTATTTGTAACTGGAATAAACACAGGTTTTTCTTTCTTTTTTCTTTTTTGGTACTCTTTAGCTTTTCATGCATCCCTTCGCTTGTTTCACTGATTCATCTATGTCAAATATTGGATTGTAAGCTCTTGGCCAGGGAGGGGGGGTGGAGGAGCAGAGATTTATCCACTTGTGTTCTGTAAAGCCTCATGTAAATTGATGGTGCTACAAATAAAAAATGTGACATCATGAAAGAATTCATTGAGGAATACATAGTCCTTTCATAGCTAAAGACCATATAAATGATGAAGCGTTGATCAATTTTCATATCTGTGTTAAAAAGCACAGAGTAAAAGTTTAATTTTCTTTAAAAATATTAACTTACTATTACCTTAGCATAATTGTATTTTGCGGTATTTGTTAAATCGATAATTAAGCCAAGTTTCACATTGAGGGCCTTCAAGGCAGCATTCAGATCTTTTGGTGTAAACTTTTTTGTTGTCAATACCTGAGTAAAACAGAGGAAAAAGAGGTCATATATTGCACGTGGGAAGATATTCCTATGTAAATACAAGAATCTGCTTTATGTGGATTAGAAATTAGAAATAAACATTCAAGATTAGCAGGTAGTTTATAACTGTTTACTTTAAAATAAATAGGAGATACAAGTAGTAGGACATGTATTACTTACTATTCCCACCCTCCCACCCCCTTCAATCTACACCTCTTGTTTGTTTATTTATTTTTCTGATCAAAACCAGAAATGGGTAATGCTAGACTAGGTTCTAAATTGCATTGGTCCAAACGGAACAAATTAATGTGTCTAAGAAAGCAGGCATTTGGTGAAATGCCAGATTTTTGGTCACAAATCTCCAGAACTGGAGTTAGTGCAATTCCAGCCTATGTTTGTAAAGACAAACTGCTAAGCAGAATCTAGGTCGAGTAGATCATTGTAAACATCTTTTATCTCTAGATTTTCACTGTTTGAAGTATCGCATCCTTCACAGTATATCTCTTTGCATGCTCTTGGGCAATACTACCATTTATCAGCAAGCAGCAAACATAATTTCCCATTCTTGAACTTATGTGTGACTTCGTCTAGAACAGAGGGGTTAGGAGATAAGAACAGAAAGAAATGCAACAGCTCTTCATATTTAACTAACATACTGTATCATCCTGTTTCTTTTTGTCAGCCCTAAGAAGCAAGTTAAAGACAGGGAGAATTTACAATTTGTGTGAATCTTGATTCCTGGAAAATTCTCATTTGGCCCAGGAGGAAATACTGCAGTGTAAGGTGTACATAAATGTAGGGCACACAGGACCAGTTCCTGTACTCTGAATAGCAATTGTCTTCATTTCCTACCTCTCAATTAATTAACTCTACAGATGCAACCAAGAGACAAGTCTTGTTCTTGAAAGCAAAGCCAATATACAGGCCAGTATCCTTAATAAACCTGGATTATTGGTTCCACCAGCATATTTATGGAAAGTGTGGACTCTGGGAGAGTGAAGATAGAGGAAGCCAGTCCAGATGTTTCCCAAAACATCCCATAGCCAATCCGTGATGTTTTGACCAGGGATGGAGCTATGCCTGGGGGCCACAGAGCAGCCATTGCACTGCCTAGTGAACCACTTGCATATGAAGGTACCCAATATCTCCTTATGCAAAGTCAGAAAAAGTAGAGCAATTCCTAGCTGTTGCACCAAAGCAGTCCAACAGGATTTTGACCACAATTTGCATTAGAACTACACTATTTTTAGTGATGTCAGCCTTACAGACTGTGGAAGATTAAATATTGCTTTTTTCTTGTAAATATTCTTCTGTTGATCTGTGTTAGAATAGAGGAACAAGCACTGATTGTATAAAATGTATCTGAATGTATCTTTTTTCCTACATTCTATGATTAACAGGCATTTATGAAATAGCATTTTATATATACCCCTTTCAACGGTACTTTGAAAGCAATAAATCGAGTCCCTGGTATAGGTTGTCCAATTGGTTGTATATCCCGCCATCTGTGAACAAAAACAAAACATGTTTGAATGTTAATTATACATGTGTTAGGAGGATCAATATTGCAGTTAAGTGTTTTACAGTAAACATCATAGTCCTGATCCAAAGATATATAAAATGACCAAAGACTGTTTTTAGATTACTGTAGATTAAGATCACTGGCACATTATTGTTGTCATCATCCTATCATTGGAAGCTAGCTACTATTTTCATCCCCACCCTGCTTCTGATACTGACAAAACTGATGGCTTTACCATTAGCCTAATACTGCATATGCAGTTCTTAGTCCACTGTTACTGAGTCAGAGAAGTCAAATATGAAAGCCCTTTTGCATCAGTGGTTTCCATTCCACCAGACAATGCATATGTGATAGCTTGTCACAGAGGCTCCTACTGAATCAGACTGCAGGTCTTAAAGCAGAGATGATCTGATGAGCAGGATTTATTTTAGATCCGGTACAAAACAAACAAACAAACAAAAACAAAAACCAGAGCAAACCAGACAAGTAAATTCAGCTGAAACACTGTGTAAACAAAAACCATGCCAGAACCACTTTTTTGTTTTAAGGAATTGCTAGTATTATTTTCTCATTATCTGCGCTAACATAGTATTGAAAGTAAGTATGGACAAAACACTTACTGAGACCTCAGAGCGTGATGCAGTCAAAGCATTTGTTAGTCTCTTGGATTTCAATGGGAAAGAGTCTTTTTATGAAGACTCAAGTAAAAAAAAAATCCACATGCACACACAAGAGAGAACTGTGCTCAGAAGTTTCCAATGGATGCGATTGTCCTGTTACGCACTATTCTCTTCCCCAACACACACATCTTATTTGGACACAATAGTATATACAGAAAAAATGGCAATCACCTTGTAAATATTTTGTATATTAAAAATTTAAAAACATTTATAGCTATGTTACTACCCATTGGTTTTTTTTTAAAAGCTAAACTGAAGTAATGTATAATTCATCTTCTGAAACATTCATCTAGGAAACTTAAGTTAACATACAGTGGATAGAGTTTGTATTCTCACACTCCTGTTTCTCATACCTAGACTGAGAAAATAATCTTTTGAGATAATCAGCAGAGGTCCTTTTCATACTATGAGATTCAGCAGATGGTTACTGAGGGAAAAGAACTCACTGAGATGATGTCTTAGTTTTGGAACATGTTTCCCAAGCAGGCTTGTCTGGCACTTATCTTTAATGTCTTTCCAAAGTTAAACCTGTTTTGAGATTCCCAGACTTCTTATGTCATGTCACTCTCTTCTATTCTGTTTCTTAATAGTGTTCAATACAGCTTTTATTGAATTGCTCCTTTTAGTTTTTTCTACTTATTTTAATGTAATGTTAATGGGCAGGACACACATTGTAAACAAAAATGACAATAATAATATTCATTCTGTGAAATGTAAAAAGTATCTGACCCTTTTGTAAATTGATTTAATCTTAACAAAGGTATCTGGACACTCTCTCAATACATAATTTAATAATAATAATAATAATAATAATAATAAAACTTTATTTATGTACCGCTTTTCCGGTGATCAAAGCAGTGTACAACAAGAATATAGGTACATACAGATTAAAAATATAAAATCCACAATCTCAATATACATAAAAACACACAGCCAAGAGTCTTTTCAGTCAATGATGTGCAAGTCTATCAAGAGTAATGACTACAAAGAGTCAGACGGATATGCCAGTTGAAATAAATGTGTCTTCAGAGCCTTTTTAAATGCATCCAAAATGGAGCAGGCTCGGATTTCATCAGGAAGGTTATTCCAGAGAGTAGGTGCTGTCGATGTGAATGACTTCTTGTGAGTTGTTGACAACCTCACTCTCGGACATTCTAATAAGAATTTCCCTGATGTTCTGAGAGTGCGGGACGGTCTCAAGTAGCTCCTTCAAGTAGCTCGGGCCCAAGCCATGTAGGGCTTTATAGGTAATAACTGACACTTTGTATTGAGCCCGGAAGCTAATGGGCAGCCAGTGAAGAGATTTTAAGACCGGGGTTATATGGTCTGCCCTAGATGTTCCAGTGACCAACCTGGCTGCCGCATTTTGCACTAACTGAAGCTTCCGGACTTGGTACAAAGGTAGCCCCATGTAGAGCGCATTACAGAAATCTAACCAAGAGGTTACCAGTGCATGTACTACCGTTTCAAGGTCCTTTTGGTCCAAACAGGGACACAGCTGGTGTATCAGCCGAAGCTGGTACCAAGCACTCTTGGCCATCGCATCCACCTGGGATGACAGTTGTAAGGATGAGTCCAAGAGTACTCCCAAACTGCGAACTTTGTCCTTTATGGGGAGGCTAACCCCGTCTAGGACTGGATGACAAATAGCACTTGCTATGGAACTATTCAAATGAGTCTATAAGGTTGCAGTTTGACATCACTTTTAATGTCATAGCTCAATGCTATGAAATTCCGAGATGTGTCGTTTTGTGAGATATTTAGCCTTCCCTGCCAGAGAGCTCTAGTGCCATAACAAATTATAAATCGCAGAATTCCATAGCATTGAGCTATGGTGTTATTGGCAGATGCTGCCTAGGTCTGCTATTTATGGGACAAAATAAATCAAGGCGGGGGAAATATGGCTTACAGGCCACGTGTGGCACTGCAAATCTTTTTGGCAACTTCCAAAAACCCCTCAAAGGGCCTAAATACCATGAAGGCACCAGATCCCATCTGATCTTGAAAGCTAAGCAAAGTAAGCCCTAGTTCATACTTGGATTGGAGACTACTAATGAATACCAAGTGCTGTAAATTATAATTCAGAGGAAGGCATCTGCAAAACTACCTGAGTATTCCTGGCCTAAGAAACCCTATTTAATCCATGGGTTTTCCAGGTAATTTGAAGGCACGCATGCACACACATACACACACACATGCACAGCCCCTTCAAACACTCCTTGACCCTCCGGACACAATTTTATTTTTTTCAAATGAAAACCACCCCCCATTCCTCCATGCTCCAAAATCACTCCTGAAGTGGGAGATTGCCTTTTAATCCCACAAACTCCCAATACTTTAAAAATCAGCTGAACATTTTCCAGACAATCTTACTTCTAGTCACTTCTGGATTTCATTTGTGCTGCAAAAGTGATACTGTGTCCAGCTGTGGGGGGAGGAGACAGGATGGGGTTGAAAGTGGTCCCATCCCCCTATGGGAAAGATGCCCATTCTTAGTCCACAATGGTTTGTGCCACAAGAATACAGCTTTTTCAACAAACTAATACCATGAAAATGACTGACATATCTGAGAATTGGCAATTCACATGGATCTATTGCATTAATATTACCATCAATACTATTGTGAATATATTGGTCCTTGGTATCCACGGGGGTTTGGTTCCAGGACCCCCTGTAGATACCAATAATAATAATAATAATAAGTTTTATTTATAGACCGCTATTCCGCAATGATCATAGCAGTGTACAGTAAATCCATGGATGCTTAAATCCCATTGAATCTAATGGCACAATGAAATTGTGTCCCTTATATAAAACAGCAAAATCAACATTTGCTCATTGTAATTTATATATTTAAAAAAATATTTTCTAACTATGGATGCTTTAAGCCATGGATAAAAATATCTGTGGATATGGAGGCCCCACTATAGTGGGCCTGTCTGTAGCAGGATTTAAGCACTGCCAATGACCCCAACAACACTGGCCAGATTACATAAATGCAGATGTGTAAAAATGCATAGACATTTATTTTTGAATATTCAGGTAATTATTGCATACATCCATGATGGAAAATAATTTAATGTACCATACTGGTTCATCCCTTTCCTGTCCATTGCCAACTGTACAATCAATCAATACATGGAAATGTCCACTTTATCAAATCAGCCCAGTCATCTATTCAGATTTTGTTTCAGAACCCAGCAGCAGAGGAGGAGTTCTGGCGTTTGGCCTTGGGCACGCCTGAGCTCTCCTCCTCTCCACCCTAGTCCTAAGAGCCAGAGGCGGCGAGGGTCCTCCAAACGCAGCCTGAGACTACAAAAACCCTCCACCAACACCTGCTCTGAGAAAAACCCAGCAGCAGAGGAGGAGCTTTGGCGTTTGGCCTTGGGCATGCCAGAGGCGGAGGCGTGGGCCCTCCAAACGCATCCCGTTTGTATTTTTTCTGCCTATGGAAATTATTTTAACCTTTTAAAGTCATTTATGCTTTTAGCAAGGCTAACTTTTAACTTACAAAATCATTTTACCATATACATTCTTTACTAAACCTAAATTGATAGGGCACATTAGATATAACAGTCTTATGTGTACACTGTTGAATGCCTGATGTTAAGCTTACATAAACTTACAACGACCTAAAGCCAGTTTCAGACAGCTCTGAGAAAAACTTGACCATAAGTGGGACCCTAACAATATTGCCACTATTAACAAGAAAATACAAACATGAATAGTGAGGATATAACTCTGGAACATTCTTCACTCTCAAACTACTTCCTAAAAGAGAAAGTTGTGCAATCAAAAATAACTCAATACTTTACTAATTGCAGACGCAAATCCCCTCATAGATGTTCTCAGTTTAATATAGAGGTAAATCCTATGGGAACTAAGGAAATCTGTTATTTCTCAACACATCAAGGATATTGATTTCCAGACTCATATAAGCCAACTAACTTTACATCCTGTTAGGGAATCCAGTAGACCTGGCAAATATGCAAAATATTTTGCAAATTTGAATGTCCCGAAATTCAGAAGAGCTTTCATGTCAGCAAGGTTTAACATCTTACCATCGGCCGTCCTGGAGGGCAGATTTAAAAAGATCCCTTACCAACACAGATACTGTCCTTGTGGCTTGGAGGAAATCGAAAATATTAATCATGTTCTCTTTGGCTGTTCTTTGTACACAGAAATACGTGCTTTATATATAACACCAATTCTGTTGCAGTTTCCAGGCAGACAAGAGAAATTTTATACAAATTTTCTACTTGCAGACCAGAAGGAAGGTATAACGCAAGCAGCTGCACAATTCTTTGCAGCTGCCATTGCAAATCGTAAAAAGTTTGTTAAAGAGATGTAATATGTTATAATATAATCTCAATATCTGTATAGATGGCTTGATTTAATGGTAACATTTGTAAATGAGGAGGTATGGCCGTATTTTACCATACCATTAATCTAATCTAGTTGGGGACCAAAGTCTAATGAAGTTACCCCAACCAGTTGCATCTGATTAATGGCACTTTATAGTTTAACTCTTGCTTAAACAAAATATATGACCGTAGTTTTGAACTAATATGTCTTAAATATAATACTCTATAACACAATATAATGGAATTATTTACGAAGTAATAACAACCTACTCATTATTGTGTGTTTACCTAATAATACAGTCCTATTCTTACTTTTTATAAATTATCATTTGTTTATACTCTCCAATCTGCATGTACATGAACCTGTGGTATAAAATCAAGTTATGTTTTAAATTGGAATTTTGTAATTGTGCTGGCCAAATGCCTGTAATAAAGTTTGTTTGTTTGTATAGAACTTCACTGAAGCTATCCTTCCTCTGTAAGAACATAAATATACAGTATACGCTTATCAGATTACAGTTTTCAAACACCAACGAACAATCCAGTCTTGGTAAGATTGCTGATTTACTTATTTTTAAAAAAAACAAACAAATAAAAATAAAATCCATGTTAAACTACCTCCTGAACAACCTTATAGTGGCAAAATTCTGTTTTGCAGCAATAAAACCCATAGGGCTATAGTAACTACTACAGATAAGAATCAATAACTGGTGCTAGCAACTAAAAGTAATGTCTTCTCCTGACCCAGCCCAATCTTACAGTATACAGAAAAAGGAGAAGGAGTAATATCTTGTTAATATAATTGGGTTAAGATGAAGGGTTAGATGGTTTTTATCTTTATTTATATTTGTACTCATATTGCAAATTTACTTTTTAAAATATGCTATTATTGTGTTAAAACTTTTAAAAACTTTTTGTATTGCCTGGAGGTCTGTTGACTGTAATAAAGGCTTTGTACTTGTACTTGTTTCAAAACTGTAAAACGTTGATTTTCACGTGTCAAATGTACATATTCTATCATTATTTATGTATTTATTTGACTTATAGCCTTCCTTTGAATCCCAAAACAAGGAAAATATCTAAGGAAGTAGACTTGGGTCTATGAAACCTTATGCTAGCAACTTCTTTGTCTCACATTACGGCTGAAACAGACAGTCATAAAGGGGTGGTTCTATGCCATCCCTTTGTGCGCCGGACTTGCTGCATACCATGGCCCTGATCTGGCATTTTTCTGGCCCAAAAAGAAGCGGCAAAATGCCACTCCTTTTTGGGGTGGGAAAAAGGGCACCCTTTCTGCCGCCTTGGTAGCTTTTCGGCGTTTCTGCAGCGTAGCACATATAAACACCACATAGCAGAAACGCCATGATGCTACCCACTGTGTGATCAGTGGAGCAGTGTGACACCAGCTTGGGGGCAGCATTGGAGCATACATCATATGTACACCACGCCCCCATGCCACTCCAAAGCCGGCATTTTTTGCCTGTCTATTTTGGCCCTTAGTTTCAAAGGTGCTATAAAATCCCTTTATGTTGTAAGTGCAACTTAAAAAGAGATAATTTTACTCCTTTTTCTAAGTAATTGTACCTTTTTCATTACCTCTATAGGTATGGAATGTGGCTTCATGAAATGGTAGAGGAATGTTGCATAGATTATGTGTAGTTTAATGCTGTTCCTTGTGCTGCTGTCTTGTCCTGTTGGTGGTAATGAGACAACAGTCAGGTGAAGAGGACTGTGTATTTTGTACTACAGGCCAGTGAATTGTGTTATTCTTTTTTCAGTGACGAAAAGTAACTATTTTAGTTATTTGTGAGAAACAAGCAAGAGTATTTTTTTCAGATTTCAATAGTAGCTTTCTATTTTTTCAGTGTTTGAACTGCAACAGTAAGTAATCGTAACTTTCAAGATCTGAAGATAACTCTAGTCTAGAAAGACACACACACATATTTAAAAAGCAACGGGAAGGCAATTGGGTAACTCCAGTTCTTCCTGTTTGATATACTAAATGCAACAATTCTACACTCTATAAAGCTAACTCTCAGGATTACAGGATGGAAGAAGGCTATCTATTGATTGTATGTTCCAATTTTAGTTACTGCACAATTATATCTACCCCCCCATCTATAAACTCAAAATCAACTGCGGCAGAATTTGCTTAAGTACCCTAAAACATGGAGTCTACATAGGCATGAGGCAATGGGTTTGGTAACAGCCCATTTAAAACCTGTTATTTTCTAGTGAAACTAGTGCTTTGTTCTTAATAGACAATTATTTCAAGAGAGGATTTTTACATACGATCTGATCAGCAAATTAACTTTGAAATTAAGCAGACAACCTAGATTGATACTACTGTCAATGGTACCAAAAGCCCTGAAGCCAATTGGAGTAGTAGCATGTAGGGATCAAAGGATGAATGCAAATGTTAACTTCAGTTCAAATAGTAATAACAAATTATCAAAAAAAGCCAGCCTTTGGTTAAATTTTTCATATATTTGATTTCATAAAAAGCTTTGGAAAGGTTGTGTGCGTATATGCGACTTCAAGTCACCTGCTGATTTATGGTGACCCCATGAATTTCAAATGGGATACTCAAGATGTGGTTCTGCCAGTTCCTTCCTCTGAAATATATAGCTTACAGCACCTGGCATTCGCTGGCAGTCTCACATCAAAGGACTAACCTGGGTTGACCCTGCTTACCTTATTACAGAAATAAAAATACTTCAGAAGGGTAGGATAAGAATAGTTAAAACTGGAAAATAAGATACATTTAACAGGATATCCATTAAAAAAATCTTATAAGCAGTATGAAGAAGGGAATGTATTATCTGGAAGAATGTGTTTGCTGTCATGTTTAGTTTTAATGGTTAGACTCTTGAAACTGTATTATATGAATTTTTACTTTTGTAATTTACACACCCTCCCCGATTTATTTTTTTCAAAAGCCACTGAGCAATCCAGAAGATTCAAATGAGATTATTAAATGGTAATTTATACCTAAATCAAATTACTTGTGCCAGCTACAGGAGATTCACTGAAATCACTGAGGACAGAATCTATGTAAATCCCATTAGGTCATTAGATCTACTCTACTTAAGAATGAAACTTTGGCACAAAAATGTGGCTACTCTCATGTCATTTCAGGTAGTGTTTAGAAGGATCATCCCTTGCTGCTTTGCCTAAATACTCTAAAGGTAACAGATCTTGTTGATCCTGCAAGCTAACCAGGGTCACCCCTGCTTACTACTTGGATGGGAGACTCCCAGGTGCTGTAGACTATTTTTCAGAGGAATGAACTGGCAAACAACCTCTCCATATTCCTTGCCTAAGAAACCCTATGAAATTAATGGGGTCACCATAAATTGACAGGCAACTGGAAGGCACATACCCAAAACATCCCTTGCTACTATTATTGGTTCGGGACAGAATCATAATATAAACATCACTTAAAATTGCTAGCTACAAAAACTACAAAACCCATGCTGTTCCAATACATTTGGGGGCACTTTACTTCTGTTATTAACCGCGCGCGCACACACACACAGTGTGTTTCCCAAAACAAAATATTCTGGGTTTTGGAACAATAAAACAATTAAAATATGATTATAAATAATAACATTTTAATAAATCATTTAAAACATATATAAATTATAAACCATAAAAAACAGAACGCAATGTAAAACAGTGAATAATCTACACGAAAATTTCTCAAGCAACACTAACAATTTTTTAGTTATTTTGCTTAACAGTCTTAGTTTTAATTAAAAACCAAGCACTGAAAAAGGAGCCTGCATGGTGTCGATATTTGAGTATTGGACTGTGACTTTGGAGACAGAGATTCAAATCACCACTCAGCCATGAAAACCCACCTTGGGCAAGTCACATTATCTTAGCCTCAGAGGAAGGCAAAGACCTCAGAGGAACCTCCACTGAACAAATGCTGCTAAGAAAACCTTGTGATAGGGTCACCTTAGGGCTGCTGCCAGTTGGAAATTACTGGAAGGCACACAAGAACAACAAATTGAAAAAGACCACAAAGTAGCTACTGCATGAACTTTACTGCAGAGGGCTTTCCAAAGAAGTCCTAGCATGAAAGCAGCCTGCAGAGAAGACCCTGAGGTCATCTCAAGCAGGAATAGCATTAATAATCAGCTTGGTTATGTAACCACTGACAGCTTGAGCCTCAGGCTACCAGCAATTTCAAATGTAGTCTCCAGTCAGCCTTGCTAAGTAGTCTTCTCAGCATTACTTTGCCCAGTCTGGGTGGCTGCAGCTAGCATTCAGAATTTGTTTGGCCCCTACAAAGCACTGGTTCAAAAAGATGCTACATCAGGCTCACAGAGGCACTAGGAAATTAAATTATTTTAAAATGTAGCAGACAGCTAGAGGTTTTTATCAAGGGGGGGGGGGGGCGGGAAGGCTGCTGTTGCATCCATGGAAAAGTAAGGGAGAAGGATGGTGGAACATCTATCATGCTGGATGTGGAAGTTCACTGGGATGATGATGCAGAGATTCCACAAACTTAACACTAGTGCTGATCTTGAGGTTCAGGTAGCTACATAGGGAAGGAAGAAATCTGAATTAGATCCAGAAACAGAAGAGAGAGCAATACTCTTGACAAGGCATTGGTTAGAATTACTACATCATAATTAAGAATCCTGTAACCCTTAGTTTTAGGTCTAAGGGGCAAAACAGACCAGCATAATATGCCAGTTTGGGGGCAGCGTGGGGGTGTGCTGTTTAGATGACGCACGCCCCAACACTGCCTCCAAGCCACCACCATGCCAGATGGTGGGCAGTGTTATGGCACTCCGGCGGTGTGTTTATACGCTGCACACCATAGGAGCACCGAAAAGGTAGAGCCTATAAATTGTGAGACACAGGGCATGAGAACACTGGCAGTTGAATCTGCGAGGACGTGTCTGTATCATTCGTCATTAAGAAACTAGCTTCAGCTTGGGGAAAACTGCCAGATATTCAGTGGAATATAAAGATAAAAGAACAGAGGATGAAGCTGAGTGGGTGTAAGTAGGGATAAAATTAATCATACAGAGTTAGCAAATTAACACTGCTGCCTGGCGTGTCTCCACCACATGCAGAAAGCTGCACCATTCTTGACAAACTGATAGATGAATAACTACCTAGAAAAGCTGCCCCACATGCTGATACTGGTAAAGTTATGCTGAAATAGACATAACATAGAGCTGTAGGAACCAATATGCTTGCAATGGCTCCTATTAATATGTTTATACTATTGAATGCTGTTAAAATACTAACAATACTCAAAGAGATTAACTTTTCGATGTCTGTGTAGTTACAGCTGTGAAATGTTTAATTCCTCAAACAGATGAGAATGTGTTCTTAAAGTGTAATGTTAAAATGGTTATGGATATATGATACAAGGGATAGGTTTCTATACACGCAAAAGCCGTTATGAAATATCTGCATAATGTTTTAGCGGACTCTATATATAACAATAAAAAGAACATGACATAACTGAGAGTTATGAGGCTATGTTGACTGGTTCAGAAGGGTCATGTACTTATATGTGTTATTATAAAGCCTATTGAACAGTTGAATAAAATCATTATAAAATGTCCTGATGAAAGGATAACACCCTGATGGCTGTATGATTTCATGAATTGAATATAAGATGCCTCACATGTAGTACAGTGTAATGTAATAAAGTTGAGTCCAGAGATTAACGCGTGTATTCCCTAAGATGTATATATATGTTTATAAATCTCTATGGCTACATATAATAAATATTCCAAAACAGCACCAAAGAGTCTACTCATTTCCCAAGTAAACATCCTGAAATTCTAATACTTAAAAATGCTTGTGGAGCATTGATGGTTAAGTATTAGAATTTCAGGATGTTTACTATCTGTTTTAACAACTATCATGACTTGGGTACTTAGGTAGCCAGAAGGTGCTTGCAGGTGACACCAGACGTAATTCAGATTATCTGACAGGTAGCAAGAACTCTCAGTCCCTCAAGCTAAGGGATGTTGTAGAGAACCATACCTGTTTCATTCTGAACCATTTTCAAATTTGGCCCTGTGAACAATTCCAACAATCCAACTGTAGAGTATGGATAACTGAAACAATACTGTTTTCTTAAGTGTTGATAACAGGGAATAAAACCCACAGGGCTCACTGACATTGTTTTGACTTTTATTTGACATGAGTTACTAAATCATAAATAACTCAAAAACATGTTTGAAAGATGATCAGAAACTTCAGCACAGTGAGAGGATTCTAAGTATGCTTTTATTTGGGAGCTCAATTATCTTTCACAAGTATGTCTACATAAAACCCAAGAATTCCTTTGCAGGCTTACCTCTATGCTAAGTGAGCAGTTTCATACATTCTGATATCTCGACTCTTAATGATGTAAAAGCATCAACTGACTACTCAGCAAAGCCAGAGAGGGAAAAAGAAGAATGGCACTAGGAGAATTTCCACTATAGTCTGTGATAGTATCAGAAACATACTGTTCAGTTAGCAAGCCTCACAAGGGGTTATATACTTAGAATCTAGTAAACAAAGTGACCTTGTGGCAGCTTTGAGACTAAGAAGTTGTAGTGTAAGTTTTCATAAACCAAGGGCCATAGAAGGCCTGGAAGGATAGGGCCAGGATAATAGAGACTGCATGGCGTACTCCCAAACCAGACTGCAGTCATGGTCCTGAATAGGCCACAGGCAGAAACAGATTAAATCAGCTCCTGAAAAATCCGGTTTTTGCAGCCTCTGTGCAGCTTCAGAGCGACTTCTGGCCACTTTGGGGGCATGCATCATCTGAACGCCACACCCCCAAAGTGACCAGAAGCCGCTTCTTTTGGCCCTTGTGTTTCAGTCTTAGTCTACTTCCTCAGATGCATGGAGTAAGCTAGTGCCTATGAACAATATTTATAAAAAGACTGTATTAATAGTCATAGAAATTCAAAAATTGTGTGTATGGTAACGACGTGACAAGTTCAGTTTTAACAATGGTCTTTGATGGACAAAGGCAGGAGGAAAGATGTTGCCTAAGGTCAGGGTGGGTGGATGACTGGACCTTTGCAATGCGCTGTATAATGGGCTACCTTTGTACCAAGTTCAGAAAGTTCAATTAGTTCAAAACATAGCAGCTATATTAATTGCTGATGATCTTATTACACCAATATTAAAATCACTCCACTGACTTCCAGTTAATTTCCAGCAAAGTATAGTGTTGGCTATTACCTTTAAAGCCCCACATGGTTTTGGTCCAGGTTACCTACAGGATTGTCTCCTCCCACATACTCCGTCCTGTACATTCAGGTCCTCTGGGGGACATTTACTTCAATCACACAGAACTAGACTGGTACCCAGAGAACCTTTTCGCCAGCTGCTCCTAGACTATGGAATGACTTGGCAGGAGAGATCTGACAGCTAAATATGCTGCCTGGATTTAAAACAGTATGGAAGATCTCCCTTTTCTAACAGGCCTACCTATCTGGTTTTAAACTATTAATTTTAAATTGATAATTTTAACAAGTATTGTTCCTAGTAATCCTATGTTTATGGGTTTTAATCTGTGTTTAAATGGTTTCCATGTCCTTAGTTATATATTGTGTATTCATTTATGTTGTACTCCACCTCAAGCCTTGGAGAGAGGAGTGTAAGAAATAAAAACACATTACACTACTATCAATCAATCAATCAATCAATCAATTCACAGAATCATAGAATAGAGTTGGAAGATACGACAAGGGCCATCTAGTCCAACCCCTGCCATGCAGGAACTCTCAAGTATCCCCAACAGATGGCCATCCAGCCTCTGGTTAAAGACCTCCAAAGAGATTCCACCACACTCCGAGGGAATGTTTTCTACTGTCGAACAGCCCTTACTGTCAGGAAGTTCCTCCTAATGTTGAGGTGGAATCTCTTTACCTAGAGCTTGCATTCATTGCTCCGGGTCCTAGTCTCTGGAGCAGCTGAAAACAAACTTGCTCCCTCCTCAATATGACATCCCTTCAAATATTTACACAGGGCTACCATATCACCTCTTAACCGTCTCTTCTCCAGGCTAAACATCCCCAGCTCCCTGAGTCATTCCTCATAGGGCATGGTTTCCAGACCTTTCACCATTTTAGTCGCCCTCCTTTGGACACGCTCCAGTTTCTCAACATCCTTTTTGAATTGTGGTGTCCAGAACTGGACACAATATTCCAGGTGGGGCCTGACCAGAGCAGAATATAGTGGCACTGTTACTTCCCTTGATCTAGATACTATATTTCTATTGATGCAGCCTAAAATTGCATTAACTAACTGGCCAAGAGGATGGTGTGTTAACTAGTGTTATTGTGTAGTGAGCCAGGAAACCATTGTCATTGTTCAACTCACTGTTGATGGACTAGAATTTGTGGATATATTCTAACAAGTTTTGTATTTCTATGGCTATACATGGTCTGCTTATAAAGGTCTGTTCCTAGGCACTAATTCATTCTATGCATCTATGAAAATAGACTGAGAGCCTATACGCATTAGCAGGATACCATGGGCTAACTCTGTGGTGTCTCACCCACAGTTCAAACCCACTTCTATCCCTGGGCTGGTGCAGTGACTGTCATGCAACTGGAGCATTCAGAGTAAACGAGAAAGCAGTGGCAAGTAAGGGGGTGCAGGGCCATGTAATCTGCCATCTATTGCAGTGGTTTCCAGGAAACTCTGCTGCAAACAGGTGGTCATTTTAGACCACATTAAAGGCAAGGCTTTTGGGCCAGGGTTGGTCTGGAACTGTCAGATCAGCATCCACACTGGCTGATTCTGGGCTGGGGTTATTGGCCCATGCATTCAGCCCCTAAGTCCATGGTTCAAAACACTCTGCAGAAATAATGCAATTTGAGACCACTTTAACTGCCCTGGCTCAATGCTAGGGATTCTCGAAACTGTAGATTTGTGAGATAGCCTTCTGTCAGAGAGTTCTGGTGCCACAATAAACTATAATTTCCAGGATACTCTAGCATTGAGCCAGGGCAGTTAAAGTGATCTCACACTGGATTATTTCTGCAGTGTGTTTTGGACTCATGAAAACTTATGGTATTAGTTTTCTCTCAATTAGTCTCAAAGGTGCTACAAAATCCCTTTGCATACTGATAGTCCTGACTAATGCAGCATTTTAGACTAACAGAGGAAGTGAAAAACACATTAACTGACCTTTACTACTTCTGTTATATTCTTATGCCATCTTTCTGCTTGCCAAGGTTCTTATGTTACACAGTAATCAAGAGCAGTCAACGAATCCTGTGCCATTCTGAAGGCCTTGAACCCTATGCAGAACTACAAACAATTAAAATTGATTTCCACTATGCCTATGATTAGGCACCAGATATTTGTCATATTTCAGCTTCACATATTTGATCCCCGAGGAGATCAAACTACAGGAAATAATTTCAAACTAGAAACAGAAACCTACCATTCTCAATGTAAAAAGAAGCCTACCATGCTCAATGCATTCTTACCAGGGTTGGGGAAAAACCTTCAGGGCTTTTTTTGTTTAAACTTTTTTAAAAAACTTTTTATTCATTCATGTTTTAACCAAAAAAAATTAAATTCTGCTTATATTTATCCTGTGGCCATTCACACTATGGCATAAACCAGTTTGCAAACCAGTTTAAAAGGGGGCTGTTCATACTTGTACCAGGTTTTCCGGACCCGAATTTCTTGTGTGTGTATGTGCAAATCCCCCTTAACCCAGTGCTTTTGATACTGAGGAATTTTCAGCATCTTTTCAAAAGCACTGGGCTTTTTAGGAAGCTGCCAATGGGAACGTGCTTCCCATCCCATTTGGGGAACCCAGAAGGGAGGGGTAATGAGAGGAGGGGTTGGAACCTGCCAAGACCATCCCATCAGTCTTGGCTTGGTGGGAAACCACCACTGTTTCCCCCCTCATTGCGCTCATGGTTAGTGGGTGAAGATATTGGCTCTTTAAATCTAGAGGATTTAAATTTCCCGCACTGTCAAGTGGTCCCTTTAAACCACCACGCAATCGTTTTCCTCTTCTGCCAGTGAATTGGTCTTCTTTATCTGCACCAATGCATGATGTCCAGACATCGCCAAAGTTGGGTAGGGGGTTCTATTGGGAACATGGTGCGGCTTGTGTTTTTAAAAAAAACTTTGACAGTATATGTGCACCGTTGCATTTGCATGGCTTCAAGAAGGGTGGAGGGTTTCACAGGGTGTTTCTTGGCAAGGGTTGTTCAGAGGGGCTTGCCATCACCATTCTGAGGCTGAAACAAGTTAGGGAGAAGCAGCCACCTCTTGGCTGGACTCCTGTCTGCAGCAGGACCCGTGAAAGCCACAGCCGGGCACTGGAGGAATGAAGCAGAGGGTCTTCTGGCCAATACTCCCCCTGTAGCTGCCTCATTCCCTTCTTCTCTTTCTCCTGACCAGCCCCATGGAGGAAGGCTACTGCGATTCTCAGCCAGAACCTCCCAGGGGTAGGCAGAGGAAGTAGATAGCGGATGTTGCCTGGCTCCGTTCTATCCATCCCTTTCCTGGCACACGCCCCCATCGCTAGGACTTCAGGATCTCCCCACATCACCAAGTAGAATCACATCACCAAGTATGACAGCAGAAGTGGAATGACACAGATGCACATCATTTGATTGACAGTTAAAAAAACAAGATCAAACACATTTGATATGGCGGCTCCATTTTAAATCAATACAAATG
>NC_056524.1:181994287-182146766 GCF_019175285.1 Sceloporus undulatus
GTAATGTGAATGTCAATAGGGTTAAATTGCCATGGGGAGATTCGATCATGACAAACTTTGATTCTGTCAAACTGTGAACGTTGACTCAGAATCCCAACATCGAATCTCTCCGGATCTCCTTGCTACAAAAACTCAAATGTGAATGCACCCACTGTGAAACATTATGTACAGTCAGCCCTCCTTATCCACAAATTTTTTATCCATGGATTCAAGCATTCACGGCTTGAAACTATTCCCCAAAAAGTGTAAATTCCAAATAGCAGACCTTGATTTTCCATTTTATATAAGGAATGCCATTTTGCTAAGCCATTGTCTTTAAAGGGACTTGAGCATCCACGGATTTTGTTATCTAGGGAGGGTCCTGGAACCAAACCCCAGCGGATAACAAGGATTCACTGTATTAGAAAAACTCATGTTTTAATCTTTTCTAATATTAACAAGCCAAAGTTATTAGGCTTTGATATGACTTACATCTTTCAATAAAACCTTGGGAATTATATTGACAAGTTGGTAGCTTATATATAGGGATATAGGACTAAACTAATATAGGACTAAATCAGAAAATTAAATCGCAAAATGCAATTCAGATGTTATGGCAACTAGTATAAATAATTGTTCTTAAAAAGTGCTCTTTTAAAGCAAGCTGTTTTGACTGAACTTATGCTAACTGAAGGATTTGTTTCTCAATGGCATTTTTTGCATTATAAAATAGATAATTAAAAAGAAGCACCTGACACTAGATACTGGTCTAACCATTACCATCTGCTAATAAACTATTGAAGTTAAAATGTTTAAATTAAACCGTCGTTGCTGTTCCAGTAAGAGGGTTGGAAAATTGTGATAATAAACAGACTTAAAATATGAATATATGAGAACAATTGATTAAAAATGTTCAGCACATATTTCTTAAACTGTATTTAGTGACAAAAATCTCCACAAGTACAATTATTGCCACTCTATCAGCAACACTTACTTCCAAGTACACTTGTTTTGGAATAAAGGAGGGATGGGGAATGTGTATACTTCCCATGGTTTGGACTGCAACTCACCATTCTTCACTATTGGCTTTACTAAATAATCTGAGATTATCTATGTGGCTACAGTTCGAAGTGGTTAGCTAAGACCTTGTTTAAAGCATATATTCAAGTTCTTTAAGAGTAAGCATTTGCTCATGTTCATCCTTCAATCCCTCGCCCAGATTTAAACGTTATTCATGAAATCTATTTTCTTCCACTCCCCAATATCTGGCATACAGAATGTGCAGCATTTCTCTGGTGGAATGTTTAATGGGCTCCTTCTTGACCGCTAAAGGTATGCTAATCCAAAATATAACTATGTTGAAAAACATACTGGCAATAACAGTAAGAGCCATCTAACTGGTGGGTATGCAACTGGTATGGAATGTATACCATGTGCTCATTTGGACTCCAAATAGAATGACTGTGTTAGAAAAAGCTAATAGGTAAAGTGCTAACTCCTTTCATATTGATTCCCTCCCCTCTATGAAATTAAATGTTCACCCTTGAGTGAACTGAATAAAAGAAATTTTTAAAAAAACCCAATAAGTGATAGATGAAATAAAGGGACACAGAGGTACAGTTGGCAACTTTTATTGAATCAGCTTGCCAAAAAAATACACAAAATAAGGGATCAGAGCTTTCTTGAGATTAATTCAAAGACTGTGGTGTTTTATTTCAAGTTCAGACAAAATGTGCTTGTACATAGTTGTGTATGTGGTCCTTTAAATACAGCAGCAACAAAATATGTGAGGAATGTCCCCTTTTACTGAGGACTATTGTATCGTTTAAAAATATGTGTGTGTGTGTGTGCATATGTGTGTATACATATATGTTATTCAATAAAGAGAATATTTTTTTCCTTCAGAACTGAATAAAGACTGCTACTTCTTGTTTTTAGTTTTTCCCCAATGTGCAAATCCCCCTGTCCTTAAGGAAACCTTCCATTCTTCTATACTTTTTTTGTACGACTATCCAGATTTCAAAGCATGACTGGAGCTAGACCTATCACAGCAATAAACAACTCTGAAAATATCTGAAGAATTTTGAACAATTCAGTTTTCATGCCAAGCTGACCCAGACCATGGTTTAGAACTCCTTGCATGTTTCTTTCTTTCCACATTGCTTCAAACAAGTACTCCTATTTCCATGATGCTGAAGCTTTTGAAGGCAGATTGAACTAACCAACCATTGTTCAGCCACCAAAACTGACCAGGTGATCTTGGGCAAGTCACACTCTCTCAGCCTTAGATGAAGGCAAATCTTGCCAAGAAAACCCCATTCTGGTTTGCTTTAGGGTTGCCACAATTTGGAAACGACTTGAAGGAACAGAAGGCAAACCAGCATGGTGATGCAGTTAGCAAATCCATTTCATATCATAATCTCTGATTCTGGTTTGTCAATTCAGATTAACACTATATCGAAGCTAAGATTAATTAAATTTAGCATGATGAATTGGTGAGGTATCTTAAATGAAGTTGTTTGACTTTTCAAGCTGAGTTTTCTGATAGATAAAAGGAAACACTCTACATTTATTTATTATGTTTATATACTGTACTCACTTTCTACTTTTCTGCCAATACACTCAAGGGAATTTATTATTGAAGATATGGCTTGTGACGTAATGAATAAAATGAAAAGTGGGGAAAAGAAAATGATCCATCTGCACATACAAATGGAGCTTTCCTATCACATGTAGGGCTCTTCACAGATTGTCAAATGAACAGGGAAATCATCTGCTTACACAGCACTCTGTATATGTACCAGAGCTATGAACTCAGGGTCTAAAAACAACAAATGAGGCAGTATTCTATCATAGTTTTATTTTTGAAAAATAACAAAGTATATACATTCCAATATATGAAGTTATCAAAACACAAAGCAACTTAACACTTCACAAAAACTCTTCACCCACCACCTCAAATTTGATTTCAGAGATACTTAGAAAAAGAGATCTAAAGAACTTACTATAAACCATTGACTGAGACTATAACTAACACGTGTTAATCTTGGAGCACTCTTCTCCAGCACCACATCTCAAATGAATGGATTTTCTTCCTACCTTCTTTCTTAACTGTCCAGCTCTCACATCCATACATGATAACAGTCAATACAATGGCTTGTACAATTCTAACTTTTGTGCTCAGTTGTATATATTTGCACTTTAGAATCTTTTCTAGTTCTTTTATAGCCACCCTCCCCATTCTTAATCTTCTTCTGATTTCCTGACTGCAGTCCTCATTTCTATCAATGTTTGATCCCAGGTATGGAATTCTTTTACTATTTCTATTTCTTCATTGTATAGACTAGGTCGAACTTGTGTAGGTCCTCGGTGGGCATTATTTTTGTTTTCTTTATGTTCAACCTTAAGCCTGCCTTTGCACTTTCTTCCTTTGATCTTCCTTAGTAAATATTTCAGGTCTGTGAGGTTTTCTGCTAGTACTATGGTGTCATCTGCATATCTTAGATTGTTGATATTCCTTCCTCCTATTTTCACTCCTCCTTCTTCTGCTTTTCTTGAAATATCTTCTGCATACAAGTTGAACAGAGAGAGTGAAAGTATATAGCCTGGTCTGACCTCTTTACCTATTGGGAACCATTCTGTTTCTCTGTGTTCTGTAGCCTCTTGTCCTGAGAACAGATTCTTCCTCAGGACTATCAGATGTGTTGGCACTCTCATGTCTTTAAGGGCATTCCATAGCCTTCCATGATCTATGCAATCAAAGGCTTTGCTATAGTCTATAAAGTAGTCTATAAAGCACATAATGATTTTCTCTTAGAATTGCCTTCTGCACTCCATTAGACATCTTTTGTTTGCAATGGGTTCCTAGTGCCTCCTCCTTTCCCGAATCCCTCTTGAACCTCTGGATTTTTTCTCTCCATGTATGGTTGGAGTCTATGTTTGTAGAATTTTGAGCATGATTTTGCTTGCATGGGAGATCAATGTTATGGTCCTATAGTTGCTGCAGTCTCTTGTGTCTCCCTTTTGGTGGATGGGGATGTATATTGATCACTTCCAATCTGTTGGTCATCATTTTGTTTTCCATATCTGTTGACATATGTTGGCTACCACTAGAGTTGACTCTGTCAATGTGAATTACAGTAGTTCGAATGGAATAGCATATGTTCCTGGTGATTTCTTTTTCACTTTTTCTCTTATTGCAGTTTCCACCTCACTTTTTAGAATTTGGGGTTCATCTTCATATGGCTCTTCGTTCCATGTGTCCTTCATGATAACTATCCTATAGGTACCAGATCCTGCCTAATCTTGGAAGCTAAGCAGGGTCAGTCCTGGTTAATACTTAGATGGGAGAAAGCCAACAAGTACTATCTGCTGTAGATATATTTCAGAGGAAGGAACTGGCAGTACCACCTCTTCCATGTGTAAAAAACCCCTATGAAATTAATGGGGTCAGCATAAGCTGACAGTCAGCTTGAAAGCACACACATACACAAATCCTGAAGCATAGATTATGCTGACAATTTGAGAGAAGATTACATGAATGTGGATGGGATATGGAAACAGTAGAGGACAACTGAAAAAGAAAACCAAATTGAAGAGGTTTTGTGTCACAACAAATTATTCCTTGGAACTATCATAATGTAATTCCTTCTGCTGTTTAGCAATGTTGCTTCTATTTATCTTCTAACACTTCCTTTATAAGTTTGATATCTAATTTTTACATTTAAAAAACTTCTTCATTCAATATGCACGTTGCATCACTCCACTAGATTTCCATTTAGAAGATGTGCTTGGATATTTTCATATAGGCACAATACAGGAATGAGGCAAACTGGCGTGGCTTGTTATCTGTTTGCGTGAAAATATTGGTCTCACTGAAGTGTGGGGTAAAATACTCACCAGTGGGATGGCAAGCTGCGTCTCTCCTCCTCCTCGTTGTAAATACTTACCTTGCATGACTAGGAGCCCTGATGGCGCCTTGGTTAAAATGCCAATTAAAATGCTTCAATGTTGTGAGTTCGATCTCAGAGGGCTCCAAGGTTGACTCAAGGATAACTGGGAATCCTTGCAATAGCAATAGCAGCTTCATGTAGTCAGCTCTCTGTTTTCGTGGGCATAAACCCCCCATGAATATGGAATTTCGCACATATTCAAGTCCCATAGGCTTGAATGAGGGAGGGCGCACGCCTGCAAGCGGCTGCAGGAATGCACTCCAGGTGCGCACCCCATTTTAATCACCTCTGCTTGATCCTCGTGAGTAAGCGAGGGTTGCACAAATGGAGTGGCAACTGTATACCGGTTCATATCACCTAAGCAGTCTCTAAGCGGTAAGCTAATTGCCCCCAACAAGCTGGGTACTCATTTTAGCAACCTCCAAAGGATGCAAGCCTGAGTGGACTCTGAACTATGGCTGGTATTGAAATATATACAATTAGACCACTGTATCCATGTATAATTAGACCACTCTAACTCTGCTTGACTCTTTGCTATGGAATTCTGGGAGTTGGAGTTTGTTGTGGGGCCCAGAGGAGCCAGGGCAGTTAAAGCAGTATCAAACTGGGTTATTTCTCCAGTGTGGACACAGCCCAGATCCTAATGGCAAATACTCACCTTGGTGCAAGAGTGCTCTCTCCTTTCTCTCTCTCTGAATCCCTCCCCACCTATTCCTTCCTGTGGATACTTACCCATCAGGGATATGGTTCTTCCTGCCCATGCTGGGATGAGGAGGAGGAGGAGGCTCAAGGCAGCAGAGAAAAGAGGGAAAGCCTGCTCTAGGGCTGGGACGCTGGGTCTGTGTCCAGTTATGTCCCCTAAAAGGGACCCCCTCCTTTCCACTGGCTTGTTTCCCTATTTATTTGCTTGGCCCAGCCTCCCTTGAAGGCTGGCTTTGCTATGGCCAAGGTCCAGAGGGGGTTTCTTATAATGGGGCTTATGGCACCTTCAGCTCACAGCCTCTGCTGCCTAGCCACAGGCCCACAGAAGAAGTGAATTTAAGACGGTGCGACGGTTGGGGGTCTGTTCAGCCAGGCATCGCGAGATTTGGAAATTGCAGCAGCGACCAGGTGAAAGCGCCTCCGTCCTCCTCCTCCTCTCGCGAGAGTTGGGGCTGCTCTAGTAGATAAACCACCCAGCCTTAAGCAAAAGGAGGAGGAGGGTTAGTTCTTCTCTCTTTGTGAGGGAATAGGCAGGTCTGCTGTTCAGAGAAAGTACAGGGGTGGATATATATCATTGGTCCCCAAACTGTGCTCTTTAAGGGATTTTGGACTTCAGCTCCCAGAATCCCAGACTATTGGCCAACATGGCTAAGGCTTCTGGGAACTGAAGTCCAAAATCTCTTAAAGAGCACAGTTTGGGAACCACTGATATCTATATCTATATAGGTATAGATATACAGTATATGAATATATATTGTACACATATATGTATAAATACATATGTATAAAATCTATATTCACACACACATAATTTATATATGTGTGTGTGTGTAATTTGTGTGTTTGTATTGTTGGATGTTGTTTTTCTATATTATATGTACATACATATTTGTATATATTGTACATATATACGCATAAATATATGTATGTATAAAATCTATACTGTATTCACACACGCTATTTTAATATATACATGTGTGTGTGTGTTTTGTGTTTGTGTCTATATACTGTGTGCATATATATATATATATATAAGTTACACATACATACACACACATGTATATTATAATAATGTCCAATAATAGATAGGCACAGACACACACACTAAACATTGATATATAATAGCTATACACATATTGTATATGTATGTGTATATGTGTGTGAGAGTGTGTATATATATTATTGGACATTATTTTAATATATATATTCACGTGTGTGTGTGTGTATATATATATATATAAACATATAAACATATATAAACACATATCTATCTATTGGACATGTATTATATATATATATATATATATATATATATGCATGGTTTGTTAATGCACGGTGAACTGAAATTATGTTAATGCGGGGGATATATTTTTGTCAATCACACTCAATTTTGATATTTTATATTTTTACAGCTTCTATATTTGCTGATTTAATCCAGTTTTTAAAAAGAAAAATGGATTCTGACGAGAAATTAGAAATATCAACGAAGAGAAAAGCTAAGGCAAGCTATGAAAACTATTCTTAGCTACATATCAAATTCAGTGAAAATTAAATTACAAATATTAAGACACATTAAAATAGCTTTATTCTAGATTACACAGTATTGTATTAATAGACATATTTTTACCATATACATATTTTCCAGATAACTACAACAGTTATCCTGAATTTCTGTTGATATATTACCTTTATATTTTACTAAATAAAGCCGTGGATTTGTTGGCTTTATATTTCTCTAAATCTTGCGCCATTTATAAATAACTTTATATTAAGTAGTTCTCAGTAACAGCTTGTTTGTATGACAATTCTTTAGCTGATGGCTGAAGTTTTGGGACAATGTACTTCATGGAAAACTAGTATTCCCCCACCTCAAATATAAACAGATATTTAAAAATCACAAATTCAACAAGTGCAGATTTCAGTAGTAACAAATATTCGTGTTGTGAAACCAGCACCTGCTGAATGTCTGCCTCTTTGCCACAAAAAATGAAAGCTCATGACTGGAAGCAAAGCAGAAAAAGAAAAGACAAGGTTTCAGAATTTCTTATCTGTCCTTTTAAATATTTAGAATGCACTAATTTGACACAACAACACAAGAAATCATGAAGGTTTATATAACACCTGTGTTAGTTTTATAGTATTCCAATACCCAAAGGGTTTCTGAATTTTTAAGAGATATATTGAGCCATTATGGTGTAGTACGAGCTTTGGATTACAACTCTGGAGGCCAGAGTTCGAAACCTGACTTAGCCATTGAAACTCACTGGATGATCTTGAGCAAGTCACAGTCTCTCAGCCTCAGAGGATGGCAATGGCAAACCCCATATGAACAAATTCTGCCAAGAAAACCCCCTGATAGGCTTGCATTAGGGTTGCCATAAGTTGGAAATGACTTGAAGGCACACAACAACAGAAGTTTCACCAAGTATGTTATCTGTTGTTGTTGTGACTTCGTCATTTTTGACTTACAGAGATCCTAAAATGAACCTATCATAGGATTTTATTGGCAAGATTTCTTTAGAGGGGCATTGCCCTTGCCTTCCCCTGAGGCTGAGAGAGTGGCACTTCCCAAAGTCACTCCATAGTTTTCCACGGCCAAGCAGGGATTTGAACCCTGGTCTCCAGAGTTACAGTCCAATGTTCAAAGCACACTAGCTCTCTGATCTAAAACACAGTGCAGAAATAATCCAGTTTGAGACTGCTTTAATTGCCCTGGCTCAGTGCTGGGAATTCTGGGAACTGTAGTTTTGTGAGGCATTTAGCCTTCTCTGACCGAGAGCTTTGGGGCCACAGTAAACTACAGTTCCCAGGATTCCCTAGCACTGAGTCAGGGCAGTTAACGTGGTCTCAAACTGGATTATTTCTCCAGTGTGTTTAGTTACACAGCCCTTGTGCAGAATTGCTAGGCAAACCGCAAGCAAATAGGTGCCCCATTTGTGTGTAAATATCTGATATCACTCCCTATTTATAAGCAAAATAGCAATATGGTGAAAATTCACATGTAATGGGAACTGTAACAATATAATCAATTGTTTAAAAGACAGTATGTCATTGTTTGTAATTTACTGAAGTATAGGCTGCCCTCCTATTGCAGAAATAATCCAGTTTGACACTACTGTACTTTCGCTGCCATGGTTGAATACTGTGGAATCCTAGAATTTGTAGTTTGTTGTGGCATCAGAGCCCTCTAACAGAAGGCTAAATAGCTCACAGAACTACAAATCCCAGAGTTCCATAGCATTGAGCCATGTCAGTTGAAGCAGTGTCAAATTGTTTTATTTCTGCAATGCAGATGTAACCATAGTAATGGATAGTGAGCTCAACATAGTAGAGTATGAGATTCCATTCTTTTAAAGTATGCAATTTCATTTGTTTAATTTCTTTTATGAAATGTGTCTTCTAGATGATGAGTTAAAATGATTTCTTTTTGGCTTATCTAGAAAGAACAAGTTCAAAAAAGAATTGCAAGAAAAATGATCTCTTTAGAGGAAAGTGCTAGAAAGAAGGTATGTGCTTCCAGTTTTCCTCAGAGTTTCGTATGCCATTTACTAAAGTAATTTTTTAAAAAGTGCTCTCCTACTTAATCTTATATTATAAACTTTATATCATAACTTTGTCATAATTGGCTGGGCTTATGAAAATTACATTGCTTATCTTATTAATTAATAATTCCACAGGTTAAGGTGAGTTTCTGGAGTAGAATATAAACTGCTGTCACTGTTTGCAATCAAAATAAAAGAATACCATATTACAAAAATAAATAAATAAATAAATAAATAAAATCTAAAGCAGAATTGCTTGTTTCTTAAATTCACCCATTATTGTATGGCAGTGACATACAAGTTTAGTTTAACATGACTGTTTGGGTCAAGCTGTAACAGACAAGATATTGTATGCCAAGCCTGAAAGCAGAAATTTCTGGAGGCACTATCTGTTTCTTCCTCAAATCATTAGATTTTTGTCTAATTGCACATAGTAGTGATTCCAAACACAAGTCATACTTCAGATAAGAGAGAGTATATTCTTGTTGAATACTTTAGATATTTAGAAAGCCAACGTGGTTCAGCAATTTGAGCATTGGATTATGACTCTGGAGACCAGGGTTTGAATTATGGCTTGGCCATGTAAACATGCTAGAATCTTCCTTCCCGTATAGGCTATATATGCATCCCATTCAAGAGCACTTGCTTAAATAGAAGTGTCTTTATTAATAATAAAGTTTGGAGTCCATTTGCATTTTATACATTTTCATTATTAAGCAGAGAAACATTCAGATGCCAAAACCAAGAGGACCTGAGCTACTTTTACAATCTGTTGGATCATGGTCTGAAAAAATAAATGTTGTAAATATAGGAAGAGTTCACATATTAAAATAATGTAGAACAAACATAAAATAATCCAAGTGAATATATTTTTGATGTATAGATGAAAGAAGCATTTCTTCCCCCTCTTTCTCAGATGTAAAATACTCCAATTGGCTACCAATCCTGTCACAGACCAAATGGTTTAATTTATGAGGGGAAATATTCCTGTCTAAAATAGGATCAAGGATGTCACTGAAATGAAAGACTGTGTGAGATCCACATTAGAGCCATATAAATGAATTAAAACAGTATAAGAAAATCTATATGCAAAGAGATCTAGTAGCACCTTTGAGACTAACTGAAAGAGAGAAGCTGGCAACATGAGCTTTTGTAGACTTTATACTATACTTCTTTAGATGCATTCGAGAAAGTAGGCTCAAGTCTATGAAAGCTCATGCTACCAGCTTCTTTCCTTCATTTATAGTCAAACTGCTACAGGTTCCCTTTGCATACTGATTTTCCAGACTAACAAGATTATGTGTTTGAATATAAGAACATGATGATCTATGTCTGCAACAGTCTGAACCAATGGAAGTGGGACATTCTTGTAAATAAGAATTGTGCTGCCTTTTGTTTTTGTTGAATTCTCACAAATTTAAACATTTATAACTCAGTCTTTACAAAATTGATCTTTACATAATTGATCAAGAGGACTCTCCTGTAGAAAGACAACATCGGTTTTCAATTTCTTAAGCTAAACAATATCTATTTTCATTCATTAGGGACCCTCAGATTCTTAACATTTCATGTAATGAAATTTATGTTGAACAAGCATGGTTTCTCTCTGTTTAGAATTGAAAGTCCTTTGACATTTGCCAGCAAATCTGTATTCTGTCTGGGGTCTCTTTATTACCTTCTGCCCTCCTGGGCATGCAACCTGTGACGGTGGGGAAATTCAGATGGATAGAGGTAACATCAACACTGCAACACTCCAAGGGCAACACTCCCTGAGCATTACAGTATCTAGCTGCAATTGTTATATATCTATAAGCATCCATAATGGGCATCCATTACATTCATAATGGGAGATATATCTATTTCGCATAGCCTAGTTGTTTCCCTTACCAGCAGTATCTGTCAACATATCTGGGCAGCTTATCAGGTCAAAACAGCACAGCTGTCACCAAACAATCTTCATAGATTGGAGACTGCCAATGCAAGTGTGACTTCTGTCTCTTCTTGCCTTATTTATATTCTGCCCAGCCTACCAGCTGCCCTATCTGGTCCAATGAGATGATAGATCTTTAGTGAACCTTGTTTATGTCAACAATCAGTCTCCTCCCCTGGAGGTGATGCAACATTGCTGTTACAAGTATAGTTAGATCTTGACTTTTGACTGTCTTCCATTGAATTACATTAGCCATCTGATTGTATTAGCCATTGGACACCTGCAATGAGTTTATTATTTATGAATGTCTGCTCATATCTTGTTTACAATGGAGTAGGCATTCTGTCTAGAAGTTTTCTTTAAGAGCTTTTATATGAGCTTGCACTTCTAATGCATTAGTACTCAGTATTTTAGCCTTCTATTGCTGCAATCCCAGATCTAATGCATCATCTACTGTTTTGAAATTCTGGAGTTTCTTCTCCTTTGATTTTTATCTGATTGTTCATACTTGAATTTTTTTGTCACATCAGTTTAATTTGGTCAGCCACTGCCAAATGCAGATTAGAGTCTTCCTTACTGTTTCATAGGGGGTTGTTATCACATGACTGAAATTGGAAGTATAATCCAGTGTCATACTGAATGCAATCATGCGTAACGTGAACCAGAGAGGACCCAGGCCTCCCACAAGCTCACTGGGAGGGACTTCTTCTCTCTCCCCCATTCCCCCCATAGCTGGAGACTTAAAGGCACAGACACAGTCTCTCTCTCTCTCTCTCTCTCTCTCTTTCTCTCTCTCTCTCACACACACACACACACAACCATCTGGAGACCCTCACCCCGCTTTTGGAGTTTTCCTGGCAGGTTTATTCAGATGGGGTTTGCCATTGCCTTTTTTCTGAGAAGGCTGAGAGAGTATGACTTGCACTAGGTCACCCAATGGGATTCCATCCCTGCCTTCTAGAGTAATAGTCCAATGCTCAAACCAAGCACAAGGTTGCTTTCGACTAGTTTTGAATTGATGAATTGCCTAAATAACATGAAATGAGAGGTAATGAATGCACAAATAAAGTGCATTACCTAAATAACGTGAAATAAAGGGTAATGAATGACTAAATAAGATGAATTGCCTAAATAACATGAAATAAGGGGTGATGAATGAACAAGTAATGTGAATTGCATAATAATGTGAAATGAAGGGTAAAGAATGATCAAATAACATGAAACAAGGCAAAACCATGGAAACCAGAAGCAAGCCCCACCGGAAGTGTAAAAAGGTCATGATCCGATTCTGCCCTCACTGCGCATGTGCAGGGATGCTAATTCAAATTCTAGACTACAAAGGGTATGCACTCATAACTTCTTTTGCATTTGCACTACTTTGGCTTTGGGGTGGGCGCTGTGTTCTTCTGTGCGTTTGACAACCATTCGCGTAATAGTGTTCATTTTCGAATTCGCTCTACTTTCTATTCTTTTTTTCAAAATTGAGAGACATTCCTCCCGTGTGATATCGTCCAGGAACCATTTCCTGCGCACATCTGAGCATTCTAGATCTCCAGGGTCTTTATCTGTTTCAAGTTCTTTTCAGACATGTCCTCCAATGTTGGTTGTTCCCCTTGCAGCAACTATATACAGTTCATGTCCATGAGACTGGGCTGCTTTTAAATGAAAGGGTTTGCTTAGGAGGTGATATTGTTTAATAGTGGTGGTAATAATGAGACAGAGCTGATAATTTTACTGTCATTTTAGACTTATCCCTCACAGGAAAGATTTTGAATTTATTAAGAGAAGTGGTATCAGTTACGTAAAATAAAAATTACTCATTTTGTTACTTTTGAAGTTGATCACAAGTATGATCTGAGTGTGAGTGATTTAACAGCTCTTAATACTGCTGCTTATTCCGATTGTAAATGATTAACAATTCTTCATCCTAACCTCTAAAATCCAAACAAAAATCCATAGACTGGGTGAAAAGACATCTTTTCCACAAACACAACAGATCACAAGTGAGGAAAGTGCAGCCTGCAGGCCTCATCCAGTACCTTAAGTCTATAAGGTTGGTTTTGCCATATTTTGGCCCCAAGCTGTTTTAGGGCAGGAGAAGACTTCTTTTTAACTAGATCATACATAAGTTGGAGAGGTGTCTCCTGCAGTTAAAACAGCAGTAGGTGAGGAGGCATAGTAAAATTGCCCCAACATCCTTTGGATTTGAAAGGCAATTGGAAACAAAAACATTTCCTTTAAAAGTTTTATTTTAGGGGGTGCAGCAGGATGTGTGGAATGTGTTGCTCTCTAAGATCTCATGGAGGGCAAATTCAGCCTCCAGTGATTGGCTGTTGCCCACTCTGCTTTAAATGTTTTTGGATTTTGATCATTAAGTGTATGTGAGACTGGCATGTTTACGGATTTAGCATGATAGTTTTTTCCTATAATGAAATAAGTTGTATAATATAGGAAACTCTTCCACCCCAGGAGAAAGGTGGGATATAAATAAACTAAAATAAATATTTACTTGCAACTTTCTCCCTGTTTAATGTAGCAAACAGAAGATGATGTATGTGGTGTTAGCCTCAGATCGAAAGGAGCCCTGGAACAAGATCCACATAAAGGTAGTTCAGTTTTCCCCCCTTACCATATTGAATTTTAACAGCATTTTTGCAACGGAGTCTTAAATTGGATTGTAATTTGTGCCAAACTTTCATTTTCCTTTCCTAAGCATTCCATTTTTCATCAGTAGTAGTTGAATATGGAGCAAAATTACAATATTCAAGTATGTTTTATAGTATTATGTATAAAAATTGCCGGCTGTTGTAAAAGAAAATTGTAACTTGAAGGCATGCATTCTATGCACCACTATTGTGCATCATTCTACACTTCTTGGACTAAATTTGACATATGAGTATGTTTCAGATTAAAAAGCCCAGAAGTTAATACTTAATGAACTTTGAAAAACCATTTAAAGTTTGGATTACTGGCATGTGTTTCAGACTCCATTATCATCTATATAAATTATTGCAGAAAATGTGTAAGAGTTCTGTTGCAAAATGTGTCTTAAAAGTCTTTTTTTTTGTAAAATATTAGTTGCGACTGATGTTGAGCAAGGGATAGTAACTGAAGCATTGCGGCATAGAGTAAGAGGGAAACTGAAAACTATCAAGGTAATGAATACTTTTAATTGAACTTGTAAGTTGGCATTCAGATGAAACCTGCAACAAAATGTATTTATGTTTCTATTAAAGGGGGAGAATTCAACCAATTTAAAAGGCTCGTGTTCCTCACCACACTTTTTGGATTATCTCAGAAAAAATAAGTCAAGTTCCAGATATGGGAATCCTATGAGTAATCTGAGTTTTTATTTAATCGTCTTTGCTGTTAAAAAGTGCACTGAGATATCCTTTCATTTTAGACAGAACAAGAAGAATTTTTTTCTGAGAACCAGGATGTTCCTACTGAAGGATACCCAAACAACCCTGAAGTGAATGTTGAGGTAATAAAGCTTTTATAAAATGCTCTAAGGAGTAATAAAGGTTCTTTATATTCATTTTAGTACTATGAAATCAATATGAGCACATTTTTGTAGAATGTTTGAATTCCAATTATATTGCCTTTACATGTGCCATCAAGTCAACTTCATTTAAAAGTTTACTTTTGTCTTTAATGTGTACTGTTACATTGTGAAAACTCAATGTCGCCCGTTCTTAATGTATATAAAGTAAAAAAAATATATAGGGAGCCAGCATGGTTTAGTGGTTTGAGCACTGGACAGTGGAGGCCAGGGTTTGAATCCCTGTTCAGCCATGGTAACCCACTAGATGACTTTGGGGCAAGTCACACTCTCTTGGTATCAGATGAAGGCAAAGGCAACCTCCCTCTGAACAAATCTTTCCAATAAAACTCCATGATAGGGTCACTTTAAGATTGCCATAAGTCAGAGATGACTTGAAGGCACATAACAGCAAAAAAGAACATAATCTAAGAACATAAGATGAGCCATGCTGGATTAAACTAAAGGCCAGTCCTCACAGTGGGTAGCCATGTGCTCTAAGATACCTACAAACAGGACTACAGTGAAATAGCACCCATAATATTTGTTGCTGGTATTTAGAGGGATACAGGCTCTGTCTGATTCTGGAGGCAGTACATATAACCATTTTGATTAGGTTGTTGTTGTTGTTGACTTAACATTCAGTGATTTCTTTGGTAGGTTTGCTCTAGTAACTGGATGAGGCAGAAGTAGAGAAAAGGCACAGCAGAAAAGAGGCACCTCATGAAGATGTGGTGTTACCAATGGATGTTAGGACTTACTAAGAAAATTTGGGAGACAAGAGATCTGACTAATGATAAGCTCTTTTCAAGTTACTTAGCTTTTTTTCTGTCTTAAAAGGAAGCTCCTGTAGATGAGGGCTTGGCATTTTTTACATCAACTTTTGAAGACCACTCAAAGCTGGAAGAAGTTGATCCAAGTGTTGACCAGGTATTGCTCTTTTCATTTACATTGTTTTAATTCTTGTTACATTAAATTTTTATAGTGGATCAGATCCCCTCTTGTTGAAGATTTCCCCCATATTTGAAGGCTCTTAGGCACTTTCATTTGTCTCTTTTTCTGCCAGTCTACAGTAACACTCAAATGACTATACGCCACATCGGCTCTTTAGCCAGAAAAACGCAATGGTAAACTTCCCCTGAATAAATTTTGCCCTGTGATAGGTTTGCCTTAGAGTTGCTATAAATCAGAAATTACTGTATATACTCATGTATAAGTCTAGAAATTTTAGTCAAAAATTTGACCCAAAAAACCTAAGTCGACTTATCCATGGGTCAATGTAAGTACTGTATTTTAACCCCTGTTTAAAGAGGAACAATCCACTGGTGAAAGGCAAGAGCATATATGTCCTGGAAGCACTGACTCCCGTCTATTCTCTCATCCATCCAGCCTTTAGTGTTAACACAAACAGTTATGCCTACTGGAATTTTGTAAATTCTTTTGCATTGCTTCATCCTTTAAATCCTTTGCTTCATGCCCCTAAGTTTTCTTATAGTCAAGTTTATACGGTATGTGAATAAACTTTTTTGATGTGCAGTATTCACTTTGATTGTTTAAATAGACACAGAAACTTCATAGCATCTCTCTATTATTGAGAGATGCTATGAATTATTGAATCTGAACCGGGAACTGCTTTTTTACACTTTCTCCGTCAGCTGTCACTTAGCCCCTCAATTTAAAATCTTAGTAACCTGTAAAGAATTAAGTGGAAACAATTGGAATGGCTACTTACTTTCTTGCTTACCCACTGCTGTGTGAACACAGGATTAGTGAAATAACATCTGAGATTCTGCATTGGGAGACATAGGATGTATCAACAGTTTGACACCATTTTAACTGAATGTTAAATGTTTGTAGTTTGGTGAAGTGTTCAGCCCGATCTGTCAGAAAGCTCTGGTGCCTCACCAAACTACATATACCAGGATTCTGTAGGATAGAGTAATGACAGTTAAAGTGGTGTCAAACGACTTTAATTCTGCAGTGTAGATACACCCTTGGTCTTCCAATACAACTGCTCAAAACTTATCATAGAAGCCAGGCAGCCCCAGCAGTGGAGGGGTTTTACAATTTGCTGGTGACAGAGGGCTGGATGCTTCTTCACTTAATGTCCTGGTCCCAGCACCTCTGACATCTTTCTATTGGAAGGGTTGCCTGTCTTCTATGGTAAATTTTGGGGGAGCACTTTCAGTTTTTGCAATGGTGTAAGTCAAAAGAAGTTGAAGTACGGTTTTTGTTAAGTATGATAAATGCCATAAAATGTTAGCTATCCATTAGAAATAATTATAAATTAGAAATCAGAAACAACTCAGAGGCAACATATAAGACATTACTTTTGTTATGACAAATTGAAAGACTGCCAAAAAAACCCCCGCAGCAACCCAGAATATGTTATTTTGTCACCTCTTACTTGGTTCTAATAATACTTTTACTCTGGTGTTACTGTATACGAATACAATGTACTATATTTTATCCAATAATTACTTCTATCCATTCTAATCTTTTTATCTAAGTCATTTGCCTACTTTTCTCCAAATTCAGTAATTCATACTGATTTTGTTCATGATGCATACACAACAGAAATCAATAAATAACGGTCTTCAAAATGTCTGTGACTTAAATGAACAAACCCCACTGCTTCACCATGTGAAAGAAATACTGCCAGAACTACTTGAAGTAAAGCCTGCTGAGTTTGAAGACAATAATCTGAACAAGGAAAAACAATGTGATTATCTCTTTGTACCAAGCATTTTCCCAGGTATGTTGGATTTCAAAATATGACATTGTTCTTCATTTTACAAATGTCTCTATAAATATTTGTATAGTAATGAGGAGGTAGTCTGCTTGGTTCATTTATTAAATACAGAAGTAACATCTTGTACTATTTTTTTTAAATGAAGATTTTGTCATTTGTAGTTGCATTCATATGCAGACTTCCCTGTTGTCTTTCATATGAGTACATCATCAATCAAATGTAGGGCATAATGCTTGATATCTGCGTATCCTGTACGTTTTCCAACAGATATTAAGAACTGTGTTAGCAAAGGTGAGTATTTGTCATAAGCCTCATTGTTAGTGCATATATATATGCTGAAAACCATCGTGCTGTAGTGGTTTGAGCATTGGACTACAACTCTGGTGAACAGAGCTGGCTATGGAAATCCACTCAGTGACTAGGTAAAGTCACATTCTCTCAGCCTCAGAGGAAAACAAATTTTGTCAATAAAACCCCATAATAGGGTTGCCTTGGGTTGCCATAAATTGGAAATGACTTGAAAGCACATAACAACACAACAATATATAATGCTAATGATATCTGAAAAGTTGGGATGCAGTTTCTGGTAATTACAGAGTATGCATTGCAGACTAGTCTACAGCTTTTTATTTTTGATTTACAGATATTACAGATGTACAGTGGTACCTCGGGATACGAAATACCCAGGTTACGAAATTTTCAGGATACGAAAAAATCCCATAGGGAATTATTGTTCCGGGTTACGAATGTTTTTTCGGGTTACGAAAAAACTTTTGGTGCTTTTTTCGGCTTTTTCGCACGGAATCGTGGCTTTTCCCCATTAGCGCCTATGGCAATTCGGCTTACGAAGGCTTTTCGGGTTACGAAAGCGGCCGCGGAACGAATTACTTTCGTAACCCGAGGCACCACTGTATAGATATATAAAGGGGCAAGTATCAGAACCAGTAACTACTATGTCATTCACCTCTCCAGTAGGTTAAAGAATCATAGAACTGTAAAAGTGAAAGGGACTGCAAGGGTCATCCAGCCATTTGACTTGGATAAAGGAGGAGAGGGCATGCCAATCAAATTTGCAGATGGTATCAAATTAGGTAGTAAATGGCTAAATATAATGCCTTATTTATCCCTGTAGAAATTCATTTTGTTAATTTTGAGCCAGCTTCCCAGTGTGCTAAGGTAATTGTTGAATCTTGAATCTATCCGCTGGGGTATTATCTCCAAATATGGCAGGTCCTCTCTTCCTTTTTCCAAGGCTGCATCTGCACTGCAGAAATAATCAAGTTTGACACCACTTTGGCTGTGATGGCTCAATACTGTGGAAACCTGGGAATTGTAGTTTTGTGAGGTATTTAACCATCTCTGTTAGGTCCGGTGCCACAACAAACTACAATTTCCAGAGTTCCATAGCATTGAGCCATGGCAGTTAAAGTGGTGTCAAACTGAATTATTTCTGCAGTGTGGACACAGCCCAAGCCATTTATAAAGATGTTCAACAAAGGAAAGAACCAGCACGATCATTTTCCAGCAGTGGAGGGGAAGCATCCTGTAACGGGTTGGTTCCCTCTTTTCATTCCAAACACACAGGAAGTATACAGGATGCTCCCCCTCTATCACTGGAAAAATGAACATTGGCTTACCTTGTGAGATGTTTGTTTTCAGCGATGAAGGCGGAAGCATCCTCTCCACCCTGAACTGAGGATTTGATCTCCCGGTCTCTAGGGTCGACTATTGCTCTATCATATTCTTTCTGTTTTGTGTTTATTCTGTAATTTATAACAGTTGGAGTCTTGTTTGTTCGTGTGATACTAAATATTCCGTTAGTCTTTTCTTTTATGCTTGGCTGTAACATTGACTGTTACAACCTTGCTGGTTGTTTCCAACTCCATCGCTGAAAACAAACATCCCAGAAGGAAAACCAATGTTCATTTCCTTCCAGGATGATAAGGTACCATTAAACAGGGTTCAGTCCATAAGCTACTTATAAATTCACCTGACAGTAGTATTGTCTGGCCCACATTTGACTGGAAGAGTATCGTGGGGAACCTCGTCAAAAGCCTTGCTGAAATCAGTAGATCTGTTAAGCTTGTTAACTACATAAAACAAGAAGTATCAGATTAACCTGACATGACTTGTTTTTGATAAATCCCTGCTAGATCTTAGTAGTTACAGAATTCTTTTCTAAATGATCACAGACTGACTACTTGAATACCTGCTGTATATCCTTTTCTAGTTTAGATGTCAAGCTAACTAGTTGGTAGTTGCACAGGTCCTTTCTCCCTTCCCTTTTTGAATATGAGGACAACATTTGCTCTGCTCATGTCTGCTGTGACCATGCCTGTTTGCCAACAGGTCTCAAAAATTATTGGCATAGTTCTATTGCAATGGGTAGGCTTACCTTCAGAAAAGATTACAGAAGTTTCAAACTTCCTTGAGATTTCATGTCAGTGTGCACTGTTCTGTAGAGGTGGAAAGATTAAAGAGGAGCAACAGCTGGAAAGAGAGAATACTCAGTTGAGAGCTCATTGTATGTGGGATGGATGCAACAGTAGGATTTGCTATCATACCATTTATTCTGGTCTCTTTGTTATTTCTTGGGTCAATGCTCAAAGTGAAATAAAAGAAGGGAGAACACATAACTGAGGATTTATTCTTTCTCTCTGTGCAGTACTAAAATCATACTGATTGTTCCCAGTTATACACAGATCTAAATTACTAAAGAATATGTTGCCAAGAAACTTAGAAGATGAAGGATTTTACATTCCAAGAAAACCTTATATTTCTAGGAATACATATCACAAAATGGAAAATCGTCTTCTTCAGGAAGAAGGGGTATATGTACAGTTTTTCTTATTTATATGCATTTCTAAATAATTCAATTAAAAATAACAGTTTGTTTATATATTTTATGCATCTCAATCATCTTTATCAAGGGGAAAGACTGGTTTGAAGAAAATGGAGAATTAATATCACTACCTTCACCTATCAAACAATCACATAATTACAGAGTATCTTTTCCTAATGAGACTGACATACAGTTAAGGACAACATACAGGAAGGTTTGTCTGTTTCCATTTGTTACTGTTTCCTCACAGCCTTGGGATGTTTCATTAGAAAATGCTTGATAGACCTTGCTTAGAGATACTACACAGGTGCATAAACACTGCTAGCATGTTGTGTGAAATCATTGTTCTACCTTTTCACAACAATGCATGTGGGGAGGAACTCTTCAGGACTTGTGCATTATACCACTAAATTAGAAGGAACTGAACCAATTTCAGTATTATATCATGTCATTTTGTTATGTTTCAGCTATAATGTTTTCTTGTACTCTGTATACTACATACAGTAGTGTCTTAGCAATTAAATTGGGAAGGAGCTCCACCATTATGGAATCAAATAAAATGAACATTGTTGAACACAGTATGGTAGCTGTTGTCAAACTTTAACTATCTAGAATCAGCACTTGTATTTAGTATGGATTCTCCAGCAGCAATGTGGGTTATCCTTTGCTGCTTAGAACCAAAGGCAGGAGTCCGATGACCCTTCAGATGTACTCCACTCTCCCTCCCTTCAATTTTCTCCTGTATCACTGAATTTTAGGATAGAGAAACCCTAGATTTCAAGGACACTACTTTGTGGCTGCTAATGGAAACAGAAATGTTACTGCTTTACTTTTACTGCCTTTGTCCTCAGTCCCCTCCTGGCCAAAAAGAGGTGTGGCCTCTACCCGCATCAACTTTCTTTCAAGACCACCATAAACACCAACCTAAGCAAGCAACTCAAACAGGATGCATGCTAGTGACTCTGACACTGTAACTTTTCTTCTTCTGTATGATTTTCAGAATCTTTGCCTGATGAAAAAGGCAGTAAGCTTTAAAACTAGTGTAAAGTAGTTTGCACCTTTTGGTTGGCCTAATAAACCCATGATGGTTGGTTTATTATATTTTGCTGTATGGCCAGCATAGGTATCCAGGAATACATGTTTGTTTGGTTTTTTTGGATTTGAAGTTTTTCCTTGTACAGTGTGCCTGCGTTATACGCGAGTGCGCCTTATGCATATGCTGGAAGCCGCATTGGAGTGCGCCTTATGCATATGCTGGAAGCCGCATTGGAAGAAATGGCGCCATGCACTGGAAAGAGTAATGGTGTGCATGCCGCCGCAAGCACAAGCACCATTGGCTTTAATGGGGCTTGAGCTTACACGATATTTCCCTTATGCGAAGGGGTCCGGAACGGATCCCCCGCGCAAGGGAAGGGACTACTGTATGTCTCAAGCATCAGTGGCTCTGATATCTGCTGTGGGCTTGGAGATTTTAAAACAGAACAGTTGCAGAGTATAGTGGCCATAGTAACTGTGTATTCCTGCATGGCAGGGAATTAGACTGAATAGTCCTTGTAATCTTTTCCAACTCTGTGATTCTGGTCCAAAACATACTGCAGAAATAATCCAGTATTTTAATTGCTCAGAAACTCCAGAAGGAGGGGGAGCAGCCAATGCTGAATATGGCCATGCTGTAAGGGCAAATACTGAAGTAGGCAGAGCAACGTTCAGGCAGTACGAAGAAAAGCTGCCAGTAGCTGCAGAAAGCAGCAAAAAGGCAGTTAAGTGCAATGTCAGTACAGGAACAGCTGGTGGCAATATGTTCAACCAAATGGCAGTTATTAAGGAATTAAAGAAACTGTGACCAATTAAATACAAGATTTGATGAGATTAAATAGAAAATATAATTTTATGAATGTCAGCTTTACATCAGCATCAAATGTTTAGATGAAAACAATTTGTTAGAGGTGCTAAAAAATTGATTAAAACAGCAAACACTAAGGAGGGTCTACCTAAGAATATACAGTGTGCCCACGCCATACGCGGCGCACTATACGTGGCTTTCAGCATACACTGAAAGCTGTGAGGGAGCTTGCAGGGAGTGCAAGCAGCGGCACATCCCATTAAGCTTAATGGGGTGCATGCCCATGGTGCGTGTGCACCGCTGCACCGCCATGCCACCGTGCCATGCACAAGCCCCATGACTTTCAATGGTAGAGCATATGCAGGTTTTTTTTTTACGTGGGTAGGTCCGGAATGGATCCCCCGCATATAAAAAGGGCACACTGTACATTATGCCAACACGGATTGAAATGAAAAAGGAGCATTAGCAGATGGCAAACCTAAAAAGAGTACAAAATGAGAAAACATTTAGAAGGCATGGAAATAGAGTATGATGATGATGAAACTGGTCAGGAAATCATAAATGAGACTTAAAGTGCAGATGAATATTGTACAGATGAAGAAGAAATAATAAAAATGAGTTTGGTTAGTTTGTTCACCTGTGACACATTCCAAAAAATATTAAAGAGAGTACTGCTGACTTTAGGGTTATGTAATGACAATACTCAAACAGATGACAAAAAATAAAATAAAATAAGATAGCATCAGTTTTGAAAAAACAAACTGCAAATGGGAAAAAAAATTCCTATGCCAGAAATGTTTAAGGAATTTATAGAATCTGATTGGAAAACTACACTTAATACGAAAAAATGTTTAGGATACAAAACAACAGACATTTATATCAATACTTATAGAAGCAGCATGTACAAGTCCAGACAGACAACTTTTTGGTTCGGCTTACATAAATCATTAAGGGAGAACGAAATCAATGCCCTTGATGATGGAGTCGACAAATTGTTTTGGTATGCCGAGAATCACCTGATATCATTAAGAACAGTGAATCTGCAAGGAAAAAAGAATATAGAAGTGGATTACCTAAATCGGAACATAATACATCTGGGACAGTGATCTGTACATACAGAAGTATTCACAGACTTATTAAAATGACTGGGACCATTCAGCATGGATCTGTTTGCATCAACAAGGATCTTGCAAATTGAACAAATATTTGTCAATAGATGGAAGCAGAGATGAAGAATGTTATGATCCACTGTCTCAGTGATGGTTGGAAAGTGAGCATCTGTCCCAATCATAGGTTCATTGTAATCTGAAATTTGTGTTCTTCTATAATATTTAGCTTCATTAATCTTGGCTTTATTCTTGACCAGTTTTCCAGTTCCTGCTGAGGGAAAGCATCCCCACATCATGATGCTGCCACTACCATGCTTCTCTGTGAAAATGGTGTTCTGAAGGCAGTGAGCACTGTTGGTTTTGTACACACATAATAGCAATTCCCAAAAGTTCAGTTTTGAGCTCATTGGACCAAATAAACTCTTCCATGTGTTTTTGGCAAACTCCAAATAGATTTTGATATGGGCTTCTTTCAGTAATGTCTTTTTTCTCACCACATGTCCATAAAGCTTTGCAAGTGTGTCCAGTGTCTGTTGTCACATGATGGTTTTTCCTATCTCAGCAGCTGACCTCTTCAGCCCGTTCAGAGTTCCATTGACCCTCAGTTGCTTGTCTGATGAGTGCACTCCTTACCTTGACACTGAGTTTTGGTGAATGTCCTTGTCTAGGACATGGTGGACAGGTGAACTTTGTTCAACTAAGTTTGATTTTTTTTTAATGTAGGCAATGAATCCTGAATTAGAAAAATGTATTATAGCTAAGCCAGGAGAGGAAAACAAGATTTATCAACTAGATCTTAATATATCAAGCATTGTATTCAGTCACCATTCTCTCTTCAATTGTGAACAAGTATTAGCTTCCAGACTGCTTGACATTTACGAGTGCTTTCAAAAAAGACAACGGCAAAATGTTACTCACTTGCTATCTGAAAAGGTAAGGAAATGTTTTTATGTTAAGTTACAGTTTTGGTTACACAGCTAAAAGATCTGAGAATATGTTGTTCTAATTCCAGAATGTCACATGGGATCCCAAGCATCTGAACCATCCCAGTAATTATTTCATAATGGGTGTAGTGTTCTGTACTCCCAGGTATTATACACTGCAACAAATCCCCGTACAACAGAGTATTGGTTTAGTGTTTAATACATTCCAGCTAACACCAGCAAGAGCATATTTAGAGGAGGTCTAACTAAAACAAAGCACTCAGCCTTTAAGTATATTGAAAGAGATGAACTTTAAAGAGATCTTACACTATATCTTCCTTTCATGAAACAGAAACAAACATTTATGCACACTGTATAGCATTTCATGAGTACTAGAATTATACATATAATTACATAATTAAAACATAAAAAGAAATTACCACTGTGGAGGCAGAGTTTACCAATATTTGTCTGCTACTGAGATGTTATACACATAGGACACCTGTCTATATCTGGAGATACAAACGCCTCATAAGATATGTGATAGACCACCTTGGCTTATATATTGCTATAACAATAGCAGAGAACCATCTCTTTTAAAAGTCCTTAGATTCTATCCATACAATTTTCCAGATGCTCCATCAACCTAACTGATCATGCACACAAAATTTCCCCCCTTTATTGTACATTCTGAAGGACTGACCCACATCAGTGGGAATCTGAAGATATAATAAAGTAGTTGCTTCAGAAAGTTTGCTTCGTAATGTCCTGTCCATTTTATATAAGGGACACCATTTCACTATGTGGTTGTATTTAATGGGACTGGAACATCCATGGATTTTGTTATCTATGGAGGGTCCTGGAACCAACCCCCAGCAGATACCATGGGCCTACTATACAATCTTGGTACACCATAGTAAGCAAACTGATTTAAGCCTATTTGTCACACTTCTTGTGGTCTTAACAAACAAATTGTGTAAGAATTGTATTTTAAAAAAATCTACACCCAATTCTCCCATAGCACTTCAGGTATCTAATATAAGTGGCTTCTTTTGATTACTTGGAGCAAAATGAGCACAAATGACAGTTTCCAGTAATTGTCTCAATCTCATCTTGCTACTGCATTAGCCTTCTTGTCATGACTTTAGTTTTCTGAATACTCCGATGAGCCTTGTGATGTTGGGAGAGTATATTCCGTTTTTGAGATACAAAAATAACTGGCTCATTTCCCATTTCCACATGGGGGCCGACATCTTGACGTAGCGGATGTGCTGCGTCTGCACGTCGCATGGCACATATGATGTCACAAGTGCGCCATTGGCGCCTCGCGGCATCATAACTGCACCGCAAAGAGAAGCGCTGCAACCCGCAGTGGTGCGAGACCGCCCATCTTTCTTTAGCACCTCTTCTATTGCACACAATCCATATGAATGAATAGCTAATGTGCTCAAGGCACATAATATTCTCTCATTTTCTACAGAAATCTTCTTCATTTGGGGAAAAATTTACAGTAACCCACAGTATCAACAAGAGACATACATTTACTTGGGGTATTCACACATGTTGATTCCTCTAAAGTTATAAAAGTTATTTGTTGCAGTTGGGTAGGAGCACAGCTATAGGCTTTTTGAAGGTTGTTTCCAACGGGTTATGATAATTTGAACTGAAACCATTTTACCAAGCATATATTGATGAAATCAGTTCTTTCTCTGAGCATATTTTTGCTATGATATCCTAAGTGACCTTGAGACATTAGACACAGTTTTTTTTTTATCATGAAGCAAAAATACTCCCTAGTCTGCTTTTGATGTTTTCTCTGTTTGATGCTTATTCAGCTTGAACTACAACTAGTTTTGCAACATAAAAGTATGGAATAAAGGTGCTTGGCAAAACTATTGTTTAATTATATCAAAAGCTTTATGATGTTCCGACACCCACTGAAACACTACATTCTTTCTCAACAAAGAATGGTCTCTTCCTCCCATAGAATATATGTGTGTGCCTATGTGCTTTCAAGTCACACATCAATTTATGATAATCCCATGAATTTCAAAGTTTTCTTAGGCAGATACTGCACAGGTGCTAAAAATATGAGTACATCTTGTTTATCCTTATTTTCCAAATAGTCTGAAATTTACCAGGTCAAAGTTTCTCAGCAGTCGCTATGTTAGTGTGTCAACCTTAAACTGAACCTTTTCTTCATTAAATTTGCTATTCATAGCATGTGCTGTTTCCATCACTTGATATAAAATGTGTTCAAGTTTCTCTACTGTCTCTGCTGCTATGATCATGTTATCAGTTACCATATGTGCACCTTTTAGATAAGGCATTTGTCACTGCCCAGGTCTAACTTCTAAAGCAACAAGAGCGGCTGGCACAGAACTGTGCAAATGAGCTCCTGACCACTGCTGAGATCTAAGCTTCCAGGCTCAGGGCTCAATTCAGGAATACACCCAAGCTGCAAACCTGCATCTTCAGGGAGAATGTAACCTCATCCAAATTAGTGATTTTTAAAATCCTTTTGCTGTCCAAGGACCTCAGTTAAAATGGCATTCTGTTTCTATTTAAAAAAAAGGATTCATACATGTGGAAAATGAAAAAAACAACAGTATCTATGAGCAATTGATTGAGTACATTCGTGTTTCAATAGCTCCATTTAATGTATGCAGGACTGTTCAAGAATAATAATAACTTGTTTGATTGTCTCATAATATGGTACAGTTATCCTTCCACATTCACAGCCTTGAGATTTGCAGTTTTGATTATTTGTCAGGTCAAGAGCTCCAGCCTCCCCCAGGCTGCTTCCCTCCCCGATCAGGGAACGATCAGGGCGGGAAAGGCAGGAAGAGCTTCCACCCCCCTAAGACCCCATTCCCTGGGCAGCCCAGAGAGCAATTAGGAAGGGAAGGGGTCTTGGGGGGCTGGAGGCTCCTCCAGCCTTTCTCTCCCCAATCGCTCCCTGGGCAAGGTAGCACTCTGGCTGGGAAAGGGGCAGAGAACCAGTGAAAGGGATGGGGGGGTGAGGGGAAAAGAGTGCATGGTCCTGCTCTCCTTCCCCCACCCACCCTCCCTTTAACTGGCTTCTGAGTGTGTGTGTGGGGAAGTTATTTGCAGGTTTCCCACATTCATGGGGGTATTTTTCTTCTAACCTCCATGAATGCGGAGGGAGAACTGTATTTCCAAATCAGAACATAAGAAGAGTTCCTGTAGATCCAAATTCCATGTATAACAATTTTCTGTCTCTAATAGCTGTTAGTCATATTTTTAAAATCTAAATTAGCTAGTTTCTACCACATTTTATGATACTTATCACATTTTTTGCCAATGTATAGCATAACTTAATGTATGAAGAAATCTTTCACTTAACTAAATTTGTGTGCTGGAGATACAGAAAATAATTACTTTTGTGCATAATGTGTTCTTTTTTTTACTTTATGTTTTTATATTATTGCTGTTGGCTGTGGCATTTTTTCACTTTAGATTATGAACTTTTTTTCATAAAATGACATCTGAAGTTATTAATTTTCTAATAAAAATGTAATAGATTCTAAACAGATTATTTTTATTACAGCTGAGAGCATTAACAAGTGCCACCAAGCTATCAGAAAGTAATTTAAAAATAAACCAGCTGAGTACAAGCACTTTAAAGGATTTCAGATCACAAATAAGGTATTTGTTTAGGAAAGTGAAATGGATATCCAACATGCTGTGGGTGTTTTGTTTTTATTTGTTTCGTCTATGTTGTTGTGTGCCTTCAGGTAGTTTCCAACTTATAGTGAACCTAAGGCAACTCTATTATAGGATTTTCTTGGCAAGATTTGTTCAGAGTGGGTTTGTCTTTGTCTTCCCCTGAAGCTGAGAGAGAGTGTGATTTGCTTAAGGCCATCCAGTAATTTTCTATGGCTAAAACCAGTATGCCACATCAACTGTCTTGTTTGGACTGTACGTATTTTAATTTAAAGGTTATTATTTCTCTTAAATCATACCCTGCTGGCTCAGGGCAAATCTACAGGTCCATCTGGTGCAGCTCGGGAGTTCATGGCTACCATGAGTGCCATGGGCCTATCTCAATTGGTCTTAGGGCCCACGCATTCTTCTGGTAATACACTTGATATGGTCTTTTGTACAGACATGGAGAATCCATGGGCGGAGGTAACCAATATCTCCGCCTTGTCATGGACGGACCATTTCCTGGTTGAGGTTAAACTCAAGGCTTTGACCCAGATCCCCCCCGGGGGTGGCGGACCTATTAGAATGGTCCACCCTCGAAGGCTGATGGAACCCAAAAGGTTCCAAGAGGCCCTAGAGGGGTATATGGTTGGAACTGACAGCGATTCTGTTGATGCCCTAACTAACACCCGGGACACTGATCTCTCCAGGGCTATACACAGTATTGCTCCCAAGCGTCCTCTCAGGCCTGCTTCCAATAAAAAGCCCTGGTATACGGAAGATCTCAGGAAAAGGAAGCGGGTTCTACGACGACTAGAGTGCGACTGGCGAAGACACCAGCGCTTATCCGACAAGACACTCCTAGACTCTCTTTTAAAGGCCTATGGAGTGGCGATAAGTGCAGCAAAGAATTTGTTCTGTCCTGCACGTATTGCGTCAGTGGAGTCGTGTCCGGCAGAGCTGTTCAGGGTAGTGAGGGAGCTTACTCAGCTATCCTCCTCCCTGAACTCTATTTTGGAACCATCCAAGGCCTGCTGTGACGAATTTAACAATTCCAGAGCTCCAGAGCTTCCGTGGACTCGGTTATACTGGATCACTTTGAGTCTGTAAGTACTGAGGAAGTGGACAAGATCCTTAGAAGTGTTAGGAAAACAACATGCTCTCTTGATCCCTGTACCTCTTGGCTGGCGGCTCAGGGGGGTGCGGCTGTAACAACCTTGTTGCGCTGCATAATTAATTCATCTTTCAGGGAAGGGCGTTTTCCATCCAGCTTAAAATTGGCCACTGTAAAACTGCTGCTAAAAAAGCCCTCCCTAGACCCCCTGATTCATAATATTTATCGGCCTGTTTCGCTGCTGCCATTTTTGGGGAAGGTGATCGAGAGGGCGGTTGCCATTCAGCTTCAATCGATCTTGGATGATACTGATTTTCTAGACCCATTTCAAACTGGCTTCCGGGCGGGCTATGGAGTTGAGACTGCCATGGTCGCCTTGGTCGATGATCTCTGTCTGGGCATAGACAGGGGTAGCGTGTCCCTGTTAGTGCTCTTGGACATCTCAGCAGCATTCGATACCATTGACCATGGTATCCTTCTGGAACGCCTGAGGAAGTTGGGAATCGGGGGCACTGCGCTCCAGTGGTTCCGATCCTACCTCTCGGGCAGACTCCAGATGGTGCAGCTGGGGGACGTGTGCTCCAATAAGAGGGCACTTACATCTGGTGTCCCTCAACGAGCCATTCTGTCCCCCATGCTATTTAACATTTACATGAAGCTGCTGGGAGAGATCATCTGGAGACACGGGGCGCGTGTCTCCAGATGACACCCAAATATGTTTCTCTGTGTCTCCGACTGATGCAGTGACCAGGGATGGCATCTCTCCTCTAGATGCCTGTCTGGAGTCGGTAATAATAATAATAATAATAATAATAATAATAATAATAATAATAAGTTTTATTTATAGACTGCTATTCCGCAACGATCATAGCGGTGTACAGTATATATACAGTCCGTCCTCACCTTATGCGGGGGATCCGTTCTGGATCCCTCCGCATAAGGCGAATTCCGCCTATGCTTGAGCCCCATTGGAAACAATTGGGGTCGTGCAAGGTGGCGTGGTGGTGCGTGCGCGCGGGCCGCAACAGGCGCGCATGCCCATTCAATTGAATGGGACGTGCCGCCCCTTCCGCCCTGCGCGTGCCCCGCGGCTTGAGCGCGTATGCTCAAGGGCGCATATGGCGCGCCTGCGTATGGCGCGGGCGCACTGTATATATATATATGTATGTGTGTGTGTGTGTGTGTATGTATATGTATATGGGCTGGATGAGGGAAAACAGACTCAGCTTGAATCCAGAGAAAACGGAAGTACTCTTGATAGGTTCCCTGGGCCCGGGAAAGGTAATTTGCCCACCTGTCCTGAATGGGGTCACGCTCCCCATGAAGGACTCAGTTCGCAGTCTGGGGTTGCTCCTGGACTCGTCGCTCCATCTTACATCTCAGGTGGATGCGATAGTCAGGAGTACTTGTTATCAGCTTCGGCTGATACGCCAGCTGCGACCCTACCTGGGCCGGGGGGACCTTGAAACGGTGGTACACACTCTGGTAACCTCTTGGTTGGATTTCTGTAATGCGCTCTACATGGGGCAATCCTTGTACCAAACCCGGAAGCTTCAGTTAGTGCAAAACATGGCAGCTAGGTTGGTCACTGGTCATTCCAGGGCCGACCGTATAACACCAATCTTGTACGATCTTCATTGGCTGCCGGTTCGCTTCCGGGCACAATACAAGGAGTTGGTTATAACCTATAAAGCCCTAAATGGCTTGGGCCCAGGGTACTTAGAGGACTGCCTCTCCCTATATAATCCGCCCCGCACACTCAGATCAGCTGGGAAGAAATTGCTGAAAGTTCCAAAGGCGAGATATGTATCTACCTCGCAAAGGGCTTTCTCTACCTCTGCCCCTAGGAACTGGAACATTCTTCCCGAGGAGCTCCGCTCCACCCCTTCTCTAGACCTCTTTAAAAAGAGACTTAAGACCTTTCTGTTTGAGCAAGCTTTCCCTGACGTCTCTAACAACACCTGACCCCCCATATGAATGTATTATCGTCCACACTTGCTAGTTGGATTTGTTATATTGTGTAAACTGTGATGGTTTTATCAGTATTTTGTAATGTTTTATTGAAGTTTCATTTGTATTGCAATTTTTATTCCCATGTTTTCTTGTTATTGCAATTCGTGTTGTACACCGCTTTGATCACTTGGAAAAGCGGTTAACAAATAAAACTTCTTCTTCTTATTATTATTATTATTATTATTACATATTTTCTTCTGATATTGAGCATGAGACTCATGCTTATCAGTTTTGAAACAAAATGGTGTAATTCCAAAATACATTTTCAGTACACATGTGCATTTTCTGGGTGATGAGATGCATTTTAACAATTAAAAAAAATACAATTCCACAAAGCCTTCTGTTTACTTTGGTACTTTGATTTATAGAATATTGAGTGTTCACTGAGGGAACAAAAAGGAAAATAGAGGGTGCAGACGGAAACTGGTGGGTGGGTATCAGATTATGTGGCTGGAAAAAAATCCATGCTATTCTTTCCATTTTTCTTTGCCATTCTAAAAATCCTATTGTCCTTTTCTGTAGTAATGAAGTACAGGGGGTTGAAGAAAGGAGCAGTTCCAAGATCCCATGCTGTTTGAATGTACTTTGGAAGGTGGAAATAATTCTGCCTGGCTGGTTCCTAGAATTGCAGCCATTGTCTCTCTTTATCAGGCAGGACAGCAATTACCCTATTTCTGGCCAGAGAAAAATTTACAATATTTTGTAAAAAGGGCTACTACTATCTGTAATGCCTCACATTTTTTAGCTGATTAGTGGAGTAGATGGGAGTGAAGTGGGGTCTGTGTGAACCATTCCCTTATTCAGATCTATGATGATATAACTGGCAAAATATTCATTTTTAATAGTATATGAAGCCTATGTTCTGTTTTTGGATGATGGAAGCACGTTTATAATAAAATGTTTATTTATTAAACAACTAATTGTTTTTAAAAGTGTTTATTACTTATTAAACAATGATAAATCTGTTATATTCCAAATATACATTTAGTTACATTTTGGGATTCCTTTAATTGTTTTTATTAAAAAATAATAGTGTGTATTATAAATAAAAAACTTGTTAGTTTTAAATGGGAAATGAAACCTCTTGTCGAGATTTTAGAAGAAATAACTGACAATGGTCTAACTTGCCATTTTACTTTTTTTCTTGATGGTTTGATCTTTTTTGCTGTTTTGCACTCTAAAAAGACATACTAAAAGATTATATGACAAAGAATGCCAAAGAGATAGTTCTTTAATACAAAATATGCTGAAGATATGGAAACAGATAAAATCTGTACGTAAGAAACAAGGATTTATCAGTACTACAGTAAAGCTGCAATTTCAAAGGTAGGTGGATAAAACATTCATAATACTTGGTAATTGCCTTTTCATTTTATATAGAAATTGTTGTTCAATAGCATGTGCTTTACCCACATACACAAATAGAAAATGTAATATATTAATTATAAAAACAGATTGAAAATATACTAGACAGGACTGAAGTTACATTGTTAGGTGTCATGGGATGTAAAATACAAGACAGGGATCCTAAACCGCATGCCTTCTGTTGCTACTCCTTACAGGTAAAGGCAAAGGTAGTCCCCTGACATGAATGTCTATTCAAAACTGACTGTAGAGGGCAGTGCACATCTCCATTACTAAGCCAAAGAGCCAGTGTTGTCCAGAGATGACTCCGGTGGTCATGTGGCCAGCATGACTGCACCAAATGCTGTTACTACTCCTTAGCCAGCAAATAATGTTCATATCACAGATGAGGTCAAACTATTTATTTCCAGGGACTAATGCCACACAGTTAAATTCCCCTGAGCTGTCTTGGATAAATCAGTCTTCTCAGATTATGGTTGTAGAGATAAGTATGTTCAGGCTGAAGATGCTAGCTACAAGTAAATGTCTTCAGACCTCATTTACATAAGCAAGCCCTCTTCATAGAATTCCAGCCATCATTAACTTTTACAGGCTCAGTAAGTCCCCTCTAAAGCTTCCAGGTGCTCAGATTAGTAGGTTTAAGACCACCCTTTCTTTTGCGTGTGCATGCATGCGCACACAAACTCACACACCTGGCCTGGCTTTAAAAATGACCTCCTAGGGGCCTCCCATATATATCTTCATCAGCCCCATAGGATGGTGGCCACTACCATTTGCCAGACACTTCCTACTTCTCCAGAGGGATTTAAATAGCATTCTAGGGTCCAAAACACACTTCAGAAATAATCCAGTTTGAGACTGCTTTAACTGCCCTGGCTCAGTGCTGGGAAATGTTGTTCATTGTGGCACCAGAGCTCTCTGACAGAGAAGGTTAAGTGTCTCAAAAATCCTGGACCACTCTTAGTTCTCCATGGTCAGCTGTTTAGGTGTCTGTTTGAGGCAAGGTCAAGGCCTGGAAAAATTCCCACCTGTGTCTTCTCTGCCTGTCATCTCAGGCCCTCCTTTGCTCTCAATGGTTGGGAGCAGGGGATAGGCTTCTACCTTGTTGACATCCTCTTGGTCACCCAGAACAGGAAAGCTGAGTGGCTGCCACTTCACTGTTGGCCAAACATTCTGGCTGTGTCATTTAAAAATCTCCCCCCCCCCCCCCCATACACAGCTTGGTGCCATCCTCTTTGTCCTATTACAACTATAGACCTCCTTGGTTGCTGATAACAGGGTTGTTTATTGCTTGATGCTGCTGTCATTTCTGGATCCTGTCACTCTCAACTGTCCACACCGAGCCTCCTAGAGGCTCCTGCTATCAGCTTTGTAGCTCTACACTGGTTATGCTCTCAGAACATGTATATAAACTCATACTGAGTAAACACACCTGTAAGGGATGTTTTAATTTTGCCAGCTTCCCTTCTTTACTCTTTACTCTTCCCACTTTTCAATTATATACTCTTTGTATTGAAAGGGGGGGGGGGGGTCATGCAACTTTCTGTACAGTTTGAGTCTCAGACCTAAATACAGTTATTACTCTCAACTTGAATTGATCCATTGAGCCAATGGAATTATGTAAGTGCTGACATATAAGTTTCCATGACTGGATAGTCCTAATGTAGTTGGGACTAATTAGTTGGATTTAGGACTATGTGTAGACATCTGTAGAGATTTCATTGCTTCCTTTCTGTCTTTCAATAAGGCTGGCAAATAACTCCGAAATGGACAGCTGTGACGTCAAAATATCTGAAGAGGATGACAAAGTGGTAAAGAAAAATGAGAAGAAATTGATACTGATTATAAAACAGAATTTCAGCATCTGGAAGAAATAAGATTCTGAACATAAATATTTCTGCTGCAGTCAAACAAATGACACCAGTGCCAATACCTTTTCTCTTTATGTATATTAGTGTCTCTTTTTACAGAAATATAGCTGACTTAAATATTGTCTCTTTGGTATGAATTTTAATTAGAATGCTTGAACTTACATGTTTTTCTAATTTTATATGTAGTTCTAAAATAAAAATAATTCTAGATATTGTGGTCGGTTTGAAATAATACCAGATGCAGTAAAAGTGTTAATATTGATTTCTAGGGTTGCTTGGATTCATCTCATATACTTCAAACTGAAACAGATTTTGGAGGTTGGAATGAACCTCTCTTCATACCACACCTCACATTTGTGACAGAAATAACAACAGCAAACTTGTGTCCCATGTGAGTTTTAGAGTGTTTTCAACTTTGCATAGTGTATGCTTCTATAATGTATATATTGATTTCATTATAAAATGGGATCGTAAAAAATGTCAGTTAGATAGTATCCATAGTATCTAGCAAGAAGGGTATGTGTTTTTCAGCATATTTATTCAGTTCTATATTTTAGTTTGTTGATTTGACATGGACTGTATCAGAAATATTTAATGCAGTACATTTTTAAACAAAATTGTTTTTTTTTTACTGTGCAATGGATAAACATGCTTCATTTTTCTGCACAAGTTACCTTTGGTTTGTGGTATGGTTATATATTTAAAGGCTAATCAGATATTTCTTTAATCTGTTTGGTCTGTGTTCCTAGAGATGAGCAAAAGAGAAGAGACAAAGTCAATTTGAAGAGTTACTTTATTAAAATATATTACAATAGTAAATTGGTTTCTTCTACTCTGGAAGCACCTCTCTGCCAGGATTTCAAAGTAATATTTCAGCAAATGTTTAGAATTCAAGTATTAAACTGGCCTGAATCTCTTTGCTTGGAGGTAACATATTTAAATTATGTTATAGCATAACTGAAACTTAAACTCATTGTCTTTAGTATAGTATGTCATAATATTGTTTGTAATTTTTATTAACCATTTTACTTAAGATAATTTAGATATTTAGAAGGTAATATGTTGGCCAGAAGTACATTGTATGAACTTATATGTAGCTCTTAATATATAAAAGGGTAATATGCCTTTTTAATATCATGCATATCTATCCTAAGGGTAAGCAGGAACCTGCTAGGGCTTGCTTGTACAAACATGTACAAACAGTAAAAATGAAAAGCCTTTTCATTTTGAGAATGTAATACCATGTGACCATACAATGTCTACACTGAATAAATTTTACAAAGCAGTCCCTTTAGTGCAAGTTTGTGCTCTATTACTGAGTACTGATTTCTAGAAGAACATTCCCTGAATCACCAAGAGTGCCAGTTTGTAGCTGGCAAATGTAGGGCTGAGTGGTATCAACAAGTGCCTTCATTTCCTTGTTCATAGAAGTCCACATGATTTCATGGACTTTGGGAAAGAAGATGAAGTCCAACCAATCAGACCCACCCTGGTTTCTTGGCAATGGTAGGGCTTGAAAGTGAGCAGAAGCTTCAGTTTGTTCCATTCTCCAATGGTGTTCAGCACCAGGGTGACACCCAGTGTGTGTGTGTGTGTGAGCTTTGGGGACAGCACTTCAGTCGTGGGGCCCAAAAGACTTGCCCTCAATTCCTTGTCCGGTGCAGCATTACACATGTGTAAAGCCACACCAGGCAGGGAGGAAGGGGTGCCTGGGGCCACTCAGCTGGGTGTTACCTCTCTTCTAGGCTGTCACCTGGTGTGGGATGCACCCCCGCACCTCCTTGTGACACTACTGCCATTCTCAGCCCATTTAAATGGCTCCCCTTCAGCTTCAATCTTCGTCTCAGCCCATACGTCCTCAGTTACATAATTGTCCAGATTTTGATTCTATTTTGTTATTGCTGCTATCATAACTTTTGTCATAACTTTTGGGGTCTTGACATAAGTTGAAGGGGAGACTGGGCTGTGCACCCATCATAGCCAGTGTGGAGGTCTCATTAAATTACATTGGGTATAGGCTACCAAGATTACACCCAGCTTGGGGACAAATGGCTCTGAGAGGCAGGAGAATCATACAGTGGTATCTGCTGAAGTGGCATTCCATGTATGTTATTTCAAGTCTACACAGCAGGCAGGCTGGGGAAATTGGTTCATATTGGCCAGCAGGCAGGTTGTCAGGTGGCTGAATTTGGATCCGGATTAGGAGACCAAGCTTCTTTGTCTGTAACCAATAAAGCTGTGGCCTTTCTCATCCCAACTAAATGCTGTTCATAGTTGTGTTTGACAAAGTAAAGTACCACACTTGATGCTGAGTTAACAAATCTATTTCGTTGAAAGTAGATCTTTATATAATACAGTGGACCCTTGTTATACGCTGGGGTTTGGTTCCAAGATCCCCTGTGGATAACAAAATCTGTGGATGCTCAAGTCCCATTAAATATAATGACATAGCAAAATGGTGATCCTTATAAAAATTGGAAAATCAAGGTTTGGTATTTGAAATTAATACTTTTTTGAACATTTTCAAACTGTGGATGCTTGAATATGAGTGAACAGTGTGATGCGGCAGCTAAAAAGGCCAATGCTATTTTAGGCTGCATCAATAGAAGTATAGTGTCTAGATCAAGAGAAGTAATAGTGCCACTGTATTCTGCTCTGGTCAGGCCCCACCTAGAATATTGTGTCCAGTTCTGGGCACCACAATTCAGAAAGGACATTGAGAAACTGGAGCGTGTCCAAAGGAGGGCAACAAAAATGGTGAAGGGTCTGGAAACCATGCCCTATGAGGAACGACTTAGGGAGCTGGGGATGTTTAGCCTGGAGAAAAGAAGGTTAAGAGGTGATATGATAGCCCTGTTTAAATATTTGAAAGGATGTCATATTGAAGAGGGAGCAAGCTTGTTTTCTGCTGCTTCAGAAAACAGGACCCGGAACAATAGATGCAAGCTACAGGAAAAGAGATTCCACCTGAACATTAGGAGGAACTTCCTGACAGTAAGGGCTGTTCGACAGTGGAATGCACTCCCTCGGAGGGTGATAGAGTCTCCTTCCTTGGAGGTCTTTAAACAGAGGCTGGATGGCCATCTGTCAGGGATGCTTTGATTTGGATTTCCTGCATGGCAGGGGGTTGGACTGGATGGCCCTAGTGGTCTCTTCCAACTCTACGATTCTATGATTCTATGATTCTATGAATCCATGTATAAAAATTCCGTGTATAAGAAGGGCCGACTGTACTTAACCTTGGTAATTTTTAGTATGCAGTATTGTAGTTTCTTTTCAAATTTCTTCTCTTGCTTTAGGTAATTATTATGAAGTATCTTACTTTGCCAGAGCTTGACCTAAAATCTAAGCAGTGTTTTTTTTTTAATTTTAGATTTTTGAATCAAGTAGAAAACCATCCTTGTTGGCCAGAGTGTATTTGCCTGTTCCCAGTAACATTATATTAAAAAGCAAAGACATTTTGGATGAGGTAGAATTTAGTTGCGAGCAGCAAGTTAAACCTCTGGACAGGGCAGTGGGAAGTAGTAAGTTAATCATATCAGTTTTAACTGAATAGACAAGAAGTTGATTGCTGTTGCAGAGATTATTTAAAGCAATATGTTACAAAGCCACCATGATCAACTGGATTGACAAACTACATGATATGAGCATCACTTGATTACAAATAGAACATATCTTGGCTTTAGACTGAAAAAATTGTGCAAGATGCAGATATTATGAGTTAACTAATGTTTTTTTGTGTCAGAAGGAGGAAAAATATTATAAGGGCTTAGCAGCAAAGCTATATCAATGGTTTATAATAGAAAAAATGAGACACTGATGAATATTCAGTTACTATGGGGAGGTGATATTGGATACTTGTAACCAAAGAGGAATGTATATCAGCTCTCACTTCTCCTGTTTTCAAATCCATCTCAGCATTAACCAGGCATTAACTTAGCATTAATAGTTTTGAGGCTGTTCCGTGATAGAACTGTATGATAGAATTATGAGTTTTAGCCAACACTTGCAATTAGGAGCCTGAAAACTTTGGGGATATTTGGCTTTCTGCATTCAGTTTTCTGGTCAGTGGCCCTTTTGTAATGTGTTTGGGGCAGATGCATATTTAAATAAATGGAGCTGCTGCTGGCATAATTAGTCTCACACTAACATTTCATTACTAAAGATTTAACTAATATTGCTGTGGTCTGGATTATTCACTCTGAACATCGGTTCATTAGCATAAGACATCATGGGACTGTGAGCAATACATTATACATATATCAGTGCACTTGCTTCAGCCAAACAATACAAATATAGCAATATTTAAGGATGCCAGCTATAATGTTACTGTATTTACATTCAATTTGTTTCTGTATGAGGGCTTATCCATTGTGGAAAAAATATTAAAGTAATGAACAAGTGAGACATCATTTTAAAATGTATTTAGAGTGTACTGTTATGATCAAAAGGTTTCTTTCAATTATGTTTCTGTTACAGATATACCTTTTTATCTTGATGAGAATGAAACTGACGAACTATGTATTCTGACATCAGGAAAAGTAATATATTCCTTATTTTGGACAGTTGATGACAAAGGAATTCCTTTAGCACCCTTTCAACCTGCTGGCAGTTCTAGGTAGCAACATTTATACATTAGGCTGCTATCCTATATGTGCTTATCTGGTGAATGTGTGTGTTGTTTGCTTTCCAGTCAATTCCAACTTATGATCACCCTAAGGCAATCCTGTCATGGGGGGTTTCTTTTCACGTTTCTTCAGGGGAGGTTTGCCATTGAGGCTGAGAGAGTGTGACTAGCCCAAGGTCACCCAGTGGGTTTACATGGCCAGGCCAGGTAGACAACATGAATTGTTTGCTGAATAGAATGTTAAGTCTGCTGACTTAGAAAATATTGGTATTTTTATTATTTACTTCTCCAAATTCGTATATAAAGACCACAGTTTTATTTTCTGCAAGTTACACAGATTATTTTATTAGGATCAACACAATATCACAACCAATTATTGAATCCTCCAGTCTTTGAAAATATAACTTTGGGGCTGTACAGACGGGCAGAAAGGGGCGGTGAGATGCCGCCCCTTTCTGCCCCAGATGGAGACAGTGCCAACCAAATGGCATGGCTTCCGGGAGGCCTAAAAAGAACCTGCTCCTGGGGATTCTTTTTAGGCCATGTGCAAGGCGCATGATGATGACATTAGTGCAGCGCTGTTTGGGCACCGCACCGTGAGGATGTTATCATCGTGCGCCCCGTGTGGACGGCGTGGCAAGATGGTGCATGGACACCAATAGTAGGGCTATTGACTTTCTGCTATAATGGTTATCCTTAGTAAAATGTATTGCTTTTTTGAGAATTTGGGGTCTCTTCCTTAAAGAACAATATGGAACGCCTTAGGGAGTTGGGTATGTTTAGCCTGGAGAAGAGAAGGTTAAGAGGTGATATGATAGCCCTGTTTAAATATTTGGATGTCATATTGAGGAGGGAGCAAGCTTGTTTTCTGCTGCTCCAGAGAATAGGACCTGGAACAATAGATTCAAGCTACAGCAAAAGAGATTCCACCTCAACATTAGGAGGAACTTCCTGACAGTAGGGGCTGTTCAACAGTGGAACATACTCCCTTGCAGTGTAGTGGAGTCTCCTTCCTTAGAGGTCTTTAAACAAAGGCTGGATGGCCATCTGTTGGGGATGCTTTGAGTGAGAATTCCTGCATGGCAGGGGGTTGGACTGGATGGCCCTTGTGGTCTCTTCCAACTCTATGATTCTACGATTCAGTCATTTTCCATAGCTGATTGTCTCTTGTCATTTTTAGTTACAATTATCTATTGAACTAAGGCTAAAAGAGCCTTGCAGAAGAAAGACAGGATATAAATCCTTGAAATAAATAAATAAATAAATACGGCGATGGCACTGGAAATATTTGCCATATTATTAACTACTGTATATACTCACTCTCTCTCTCTCTCTCTCTCTCTCTCTCACACACACACACACACACACTGTATATATATATATATATATATATATATATATATAATTGACCCCAAAACCCTAAATTGACTTATCCACGGGTCAATATAAGTACTGTACTTTAACTCGTATTGAACAAAGAACCATGCCCTGGTGAAAAGTGAGAGCGTAATCTCTTCTTGGAGCACCTAAAGGAAGCATCAACTCCCTCTACTATCTCAACCATCCAGCCTTTAGGGTGAGCACATCAATTCAGCCTTTAGGAGGCCTGTCAGAATTTTTAAAGATCTTTAGCATTGTTTTCCTTTGCTTAATCCTTTGTACCCTTCCTTTAATTCAATGGGTCTAAAATTGAATTTTGGCATAAATATATTTTATGGAGAGGGATAACAGTATCCAAAAATGTGTCATTTTTTGTATGGTGTAGACTGGTTTGATAATGAGGTAGAAATTAATTGAAGTCATGATGGAACTTCATCAGAGTCTCTTGTCCATGAGTCTAAATTAAAAAAGTCATGAATTTATCTCAGGCAGAGAAGAGATGTTTGATGACAGGAACTGAGAAAACACTATTTTAGGTCAGCCATGAAGAAGTTAGGGGACCATGCCAGTATCAGTGTCCATGTCATTGATCTGAAGAATATATATTGTTTTCAAAGTTGAAACAATTGTGGGCAAGTACAAAGAGGTAAAGGTAGAGTCAGTAACCCTTAACACTAACTGCAATATCTGTTTATTTTAATTTTTGTTTTTTGTTTTTCAGTATGTCAGGGAATATTAGGTTAGGAAAAGGAACTGGAATTTGGTGGCATTCTGATATAAAGAAATGTATTGATTGGGTAAAAGAAGTCAATATTGATCCAAATGACCCTGACTACACGGATTTGCTTGAATTAATAATGGTAATGATGACATTTTAACATCTAATAATTAAGCTTATTTTTTAGGGAAAATTAATAACAAATTAAGGAGTTGCTGTGTATTTTTAAAATGTTGGATTTTTAAATCTAGATAAGAAACTAGGTGCATCTACACAGCTGCTTAATCCAGGACCAGTCTAGAGGATTGTGTCCCAGACTGGCTCTGGGCTAACCACAATGGGGACCACACTACATCAGTCCGGTTGGTCCATTCCCTGATTTCGGAGATGCAGCCTTTGTTTCTCACAGGCAGGCAATTCTGTGTAAAGTCTGCCCAGTGTGTCACCATTTCTGTTAAGAACCAAAATGGGCTTCCAGACATGTGATCAACAAAGATTCCAGTGAGACAAGAGCTATGCTATTTCTCTCCCCAGGCTGAGCAGCACAGGGAAAGGGGATTGCCTGTTTTCAGAGCTGCCACTACTGCTTTCTTGTGGGCAGGGGCTTCATGTAAAGCCTGCCAGGCAAGCCACCACTCCTGCTGAGCCCTGGTGGCACAGTGGTTATATGCCTGTACTGCAGCCACTCACTCACAAACCCTAAGGTTGCAAGTTCAATACCAGCAAAAGGGCTCAAGCTCAACTCAGGCTTGCATCCTTCCGAGGTCACTAAAATGAGTACCCAGATTGTTGGAGGCAATTAGGTTAGATGTACATTTGACATAGATTTTATTCAGTACCTGATCCAGATCTGCAAGATCTATTCAACAGTCTTTTCTGCTGTGCCAAAGATTGGTGATTTTCACTCTTACTGTAATGGTTGTACTTTCTCATCTTTAACGTGCAAGGAGAGAGATATAACAATTGAAATAGTATTCAAAATAATAAAGTTTTTAGGGTTTATATAACAATATTTATTTGCTATAGTTAACTGATCAGCTGCATATTCTTATTTATATTTTCCATTTTCTAACAGTATGCAAAATCTCAAGAACAAAGTGATTCTAAATATTTTCGTCTTGAACAGCTGCAGGAAGAATTTAACTTTGCCACCACAGAAGACATTAAAAATTGCAAACGTTTTCAGCTGTTGCAGCTGAGAAGCTTAGGACAGTTAGACTACTACTGTTTTCAGCAAATTCCTCTTTATGACAGAGAGATACCAGACACAGTCTTCCAGGTATTTCATTTGAACAGTAAACCTTGGCCTTCAGTTTTACATAGTACTTGAATGTATTTTTATTTACCTTCATTCTGCTTTATCCTAAGCATGTGACATATAATATAGATCTGCCAGACGTAATGCTATATAGTTCATACTAATTTCCTAACTACAGTTGGCAATACTGTTGATATATTTTAAGGTTATTTTTTTCCCCAAAATTAAAGTATACTTTTGTCCTAGTTTTCTTCCAAGAATTTCAAGTATATATATAAAAACTAATATAAGAACAGGCATCCTGGATCAGACCAAAGACAAATTAACCCCCCCTTTTTTTTGGGTAGTCTCTGTGAGTCACACAAACTCTGATACCTATGCAAAGCCTTTTATGGATTCTTATAGAACTGAGGAGTTTTTAGTTGGAACCCTGACTATGTTGTCCTACACACATGCTTGGGCATGCCAGTTACTCCCCAGTTCCTTTTCATCCACCATGCAAATGTAGTTCTAGTAAGTGTTTACTCAGCTTTATTTCTCCTCTTCAAATCTGAATGTTTCTCTCTCTTTTTCATCATCTACCCTTTGTTATCCACTACATGTTCTTCATCATTGTCAATACTGAATTATCTGCTATTTTTTGTCATCTTTTTGTCCATATTGGTACTGTATACATTGCATCTGTGACTAGTGATGTAGGTTTATGTCTTTATTTTTCCCGTCCTTGGAGTGAGGAAATATTATTTGTCTTGCTGTGGAGAATGAGATATTTCAGCTTGGTTGCCCCTCACAGACAAGCAAACCATTCCTGACAAATCTTTGAAAAATGAGGACTACAAAACACTCAGCTGGCTTTCCCTCCATAACTTTTCTTTTGATTAGTGGTGTGAACCAGAATACTTGGTTTGCAGTGTCTAACAAAGAAGGATGGCCTGTGTTTATCTTTAAAATGGAATTTTCACTCCCACTCCCCACATTGCCTTGACTGAGTCTCACACTTAAATTGAATGACTGAAGCACTGTTACTTTTATTACTTAAACAAAAACAACAACATTGTCCTGAACATCAAATTTCTAACTGAAGTGTCTGTCCTGTTGCTTCTTTTGCAAATGAAATGTTTGCAAATTCTCATCCCTCAATGCAGCAGGTGACAAATTTCAAATCTTGAGCCAAGTATGAAGAAAACCAAAAATCCCATATGTTCAATGAACAGCAATGAGCTTTCCTTACATCCTTGTATATGGTTTTATGCTTTACCTCTGTGGAAGAACTGTAGAGCAATGAGATAACCACTCTCTTTGCTTTTACTGTCTAGGAGAGGATATATTTACATCTGCTGCTTTTGTCAGGGGTTTAAAAACTGTGCCTAGGATTTCTCACTTCAGGGTCCATGCTTAGGAGCAAGCTCTGGAACAAGCAGATCAGATGGCAAAAATAATTCCTTGAGTACTGTCCCTTATTTCAAACCTCAGCACTCGCAAGAAAAGTGGATCAATAGATACAGAAAATGGCTTAATTTTTGGCATGTTCCTCATCAGTACCAATAGCAGCGTTTTACTCTGTACTGATTTTGGGATCAGCCCGGTTTGAAAAGGTAGCTTTGCTTCATGACAGATTTTCCACTACACGTCCACCAGTGAAGGATCCACTGATCCATACACAGTTGAGCTCCATCCCAGTGCTTTTTCAACATAAGTCTTCTTCTCTTGTTACCCAAGGAAAATCATTGTCAGATCCATTGGAATGAAAGAAGGATAAGAATATGTTGCATTGTTGAATTGACTCCATTCAAAATAATTTGCAAGAGAGAAAAAGAAAGAAAACGAAAAGCAGATTTCTTTCACAGCACCAGTTACTTCTTGCACTTCTGTTTCTACTGATATTTGAATGGGTCACCTCTCAGTAGAGCAGCCAGTACAACATACTGAAGTATAATTTTCAGATCTCACTATGCAAACACATACAGTATGTGGGATCTCTTTTGGCCAACCTCAGTTTGTGAGTGACTATCTCATGAACAACAACAAATCATATGAAATATGTGGGTGGTCCTGTTTGTAAGGGGAAATAATTGAGAAATCACCAACACTACCTGAAATCAATCAATACATCGAGTAAGCATAGTTTTTCCTTGTCATGATGTCCTCCTAGCTTCACTCCTCCTTCTTTTGTGTCCAAGCCTGCTCTTTATACGATAATTTCTGCATACAAATTTAACAGATAGATTCAGCCTTGCCTGACCTTTGCCAATTGGGAACTATTCAGTTTCTCTATACTCTGTTCTGACAGGAGCCTCTTGTCCTAAGTGCAAATTTCTCATCAGAACTATCAGATGTGATGGCACTCCCATGTCTCTAAGGGTTTATAGACTTTCATGATCTATGCAGTTGAAGGCTTTGCTATAGTCTATAAAGCACATGCTGATCTTCTTTTGGAATTCTTTGGTGTGCTCTATTAGCCATCATATATTTGCAATGTGGTCCCTAGTACCTCTTCCTTTTCCTGCTTGTACCTCTGGGATTTCTCTCTCTGTGTATGGTTGGAGTCTGCTGCAGAATTTTCAGCATAATTTTGCTGCAGTCTTTTGTGTCTCCTTTTTTGTGGATGGGGATATATATTGATCATTTCCATTCTGCTGGCCACCTTTTTGGTTTCCATATTAGTTATGGATTTTGTTGCTTCTGTCTGTGTGTATTGTAGCAGTTCAATTGGAGTATTATTTGGGTTTAAAACACACTATTGTAGGTTTTTCTCTAATTTAAAACAAAGAATATTTAACAATGTGAATTGTTTTGTTATGAAATAGACTCTCTCTCTCTCTCTCTCTCTCTCTCTCTCTCTCTCTCTCTGTGTGTGTGTTAGGCTGGAATATCACCTGTTCCTGGTGATTTATTTTCTCCAAGTTCTGTTACTGCAGCTTTCACTTCGGTTTTAGAATTTTGGCTTCATCTTCATATGGTTCTTCGTTCCATGTATCTTTCATTTTCTCATGTCTTTTATATAACATTCAATGTCTTTTTATTTCTTCCTGGGCTTGAAGTATGTTCTTTCTATTGTGAAATAGCATCCTGGACCTTGGTTTGAACTTCCCTTTGATTTCTTGGAATTTTGTGGAAGAGATCACTCAGTCTTCCTTTTCTGTTGTTGTTTTCTATTTCTCTGAATATTATATGTTGTATATATACATTATATGTTACAAGTTATATGTACCCCGTTTTTTTCTCCTTCTGTTTTGAGTATTGTCATTTTGGCTTGTATTAATTGTAATAATTTTGGCCTCCAGTTTTAGATGGGGCCTGGATACAATTCTATGGGAGTTCTGGTCTTTGCACCTGTCAGACCTAGTTAGCAGTCTCCTTATGGGAGCTTCAGGCAGACTAAATGGGGGCATGCCCAGTTTGGGGACCAGTGGCACCACACTGCATCTAGGTGACATGTGAACTACACAGACCAGAGGTACCCTGAAGATAGACTGGATTAGTTGGATTCTATGGATTGGCAGTTGGGTTGACTGATGCCTGAAACTAGACCCATACTGGAGTCAATCCTCTTCAGCTGTACCCAATAAAGTAGCGATTTTTTTTTCTGTCAAAAAACTGCTGCCATAAGGAGAAATTCAGTCACTACTGAGTCAGCAATATATTTCAAAATACACACAACACTGCCATTTTCCAACCTTTAATGCATTTCCTAATGTGTGCTTTTCTAATAAAGTCCTGCCCCATAAGATAAAAGATCATCAGTTATTTTAGTTCCATGATAAGATATTTAAAAAAATAAGAATTTATTTTAAACAGCAAGCAAAAAGTGGTGTGATAGCTCAGTACAGTATATGAATAGAAAAAGAACACTTGGCCTATGCTGTGGTGATTTCAAGACGGGCTGAAAGCTGACCACAGTTTTAATAGCATAACAGGTTTTTATCTCACCTCACTTTAACTGTATTTAATACCCCCCTTGATGAAGATTACTGGAGAATTTTAAAGCTTGCTCACTATTTTGCTTTATCTGAGGAGCTTATCATGTGTATTATTAAACCATCTTACCACTATCCGGTTTAAGGGTTAATTCGGGCAGCACCCTGATCTTATCACACACTTTTTACTGCTGAAATTGCCACCTGAATACAGCACGAGTCCATCCCCGCTTGCAGAGCCGCTCAGGCAGCCATTTTATTACATTGGAAAACTCCTGGATTCGAAAACAGCCCGGAGGAGCAGCTCTGCAAGTGGCAATGGTCCCAGGATGTACTTGGTTGGCAATTTCAGCAGTAAAAAGTGTGTGATAAGATTAGGGTGCCTGAATTAACCCTTAAACCGGATAGAATTAAGCCGGTTTAATAATACATGCAATAGGCTTCTGAACTGGTTTTAAGTAAGGTTTTGCCCATCAGCAGACTGAAGGATTTTTCTTATGGGCCAACATGGCTTTTGTTTGCTTTTTTCCTGTCCTGGGAAAGTTCTATATCTTGTTGAAATCTGGTCTGTTCAGTTTTTGCCCTTAAAGAAGTAATGTAAGGGTTTATTAATGGTAGGCCAGATATTTTGGTGGATAGTAAACACTTGAATAATAGTTGGGCCCTCAAAAAAGTAAACTCCTAAAATGTACATAGGAAAATCAGGACATAAATTATATAACAAATCACATAGAAAGTACTTATTTGAAGCTCTGAGAATCTCCAATATGTGGAGCATAATTGTTAGTAACTTAGATACAGTGGTACCTCGGGATACGAAATACCCAGGTTACGAAATTTTCGGGATACGAAAAAATCCCATAGGGAATTATTGTTTCGGGTTACGAATGTTTTTTCGGGTTACGAAAAAACTTTTGGTGCTTTTTTCGGCTTTTTCGCACGGAATCGCGGCTTTTCCCCATTAGCGCCTATGGCAATTCGGCTTACGAAGGCTTTTCGGGTTACGAAAGCGGCCGCGTTACGAATTAATTTCGTAACCCGAGGCACCACTGTACTGTCTTTTTGTCTGGCTGAACAGTCATGTAAAGATTAATATTTAATTTATTAAAATAACCTAATTGCTATTTCAGGAAAATGGAAGTAAATTAAGTAAGGAAATGTTTATGATATATGTGCCTAATTCTCATTTCAGCAATATGGAAGTCAGTTAGAAAAGGACATGTTGATGACAGACGTGGATCCTATTTCTGCACAAAGGAATAGTTCTATCAGCTTCATTAGCATGGTACGATACTTTTCATAAATGTAATATTATAAAAGAAAGGGCTACAAAACTACCTGTTGTGCTGGAAATACATCTCTATATTATTTCAATTTGTATTGGATTCAAGGACTGTTGTTTCCTACTGAGTCTCATGTGGTGGCCTTTCCCTGTTGTATGGCTGTCGCAGATGACATTGCTGTATCAATAACAGTTGTTTTGGTTTCCTAATGGGTTAAGCTACAAGTCTAAACATAAAATATAATTATTTCGGCATAGAGCTCTGTAGATAGAGAACATTTCCAGACAGAGGGCTCCTCTCATGAGCAATAAGAAGGCATTGTTCCTTCTTTTTAAAAAATCCTTAACAGATTTTTCTCAGAAAAAAAGAGAGAAATGCTGGTGGGGAAAGAAGAGAGGATTATGAGTGGTGGACAAAGTTGTGTGAAGCCCTTGTAAAATTTTGTGAATGGGACAGGACAACATAAAGAAAGTTTCATCTGGAACTGCCTAGAGAATAGAAACAGGTAGAAAAGATGACAAATTGGTTGCCTGCTTTAATCTCAAGATTCAGACAGCATATGAGCAATTGTATCTATAAGAGCATAATTAGCAATCTAGATGCAACCACCTGATTATTTCAGATGTATTTCTTTAAACCTAGTACCTTACTTTCAATTATTTCAAGATCAAATAATTACCCCATCTTATATTTTGAATAATATGTTACATGATTTTTTAAAAATGATTTTGTTTGTTTTGCCCCAGTGTGCATTTGCAATCTGTCTTATTCCTAGGACGTGTAATCTACCATATATACATCACTATAAATTGATCTCATGTATGAATCAATGACAAGTTTTTGGGCCAAAATTAATGGATTATGATATGACCCATGCATACATAAATTGAGGGTAAAACTTAGAGACACATAATAAAGGATGGAAAAAATGGCGTGAAGAACAACAATGCCAAAGAACTTACAAAAGTCTGGCAGGCATTACTGTGTTCAACCTAAAGGGTGGATGGATGGATGAAAGAGTAAGAGGGTGCTTCTTTTAGGTGCTCCGAGGAGGGATTAAGCTGTCACCTTTCACCAGGGAATGGTTCCTTTTTAATAAGAGTTAAAGTACAATACTTACACTGACCTCATGCTAAGAATGTAAATCTGTGGAAACTTCCTTCTCAAAGGAAGCAATGAATAATTTTAGAAATTTTCTTCCCTCTGTGAGAGTCTTCAACAACTGTGCAATTTTTGAAGACTGTTCATAGTACAGAAATTATTCACACATGTGGTATTTTGTACTTAAAATAGCATTTTCTGAGCACAGAATATTATTTTCTGCATACAAAATGTTGTTTTTCTGTACCAAACAACCATGTATGAATGTTGCACAGACTACAAAGAACTACAAAAATGAGTTCAGGATTCTTCTTATCAGGGTTTCCTGACATTGAGAAGCATGTTATTGATCATTTAAAAATATTTTTGAATATTCTTTCCATTCCTACTTCACACAGTGCTGTTTATGTGATGTAGGCAGATGTAGGCTCTGGTGCCATAATGGATATAGCATCATACCTGAGGGCTGGACTAATGTTACACTAAATAGGTTTTTTGTCCTTCAGTGCTAGATTGTTCTTTCACAAATACTCAGTCCTAGATCACAAATAGTCTTGTGTAGATCCAGGATTATAGTGTTAGGTGTAAAGTGCTTTACCAATTTGGCCCACACTGATGTGCAATCCAGATGAAGCAGCATGCATGGCCTCACTTTTCTTATCTGAGTAAGTAAAAGTACCCCTGTTGGAGTGACTGGGAATATTTTTCTCAATTCCACTATAAGATGCAGGACTCTGGATACAATATGTTTTAGTTAAAGCCTCTTCCCCTGGGCCATGTTCCCAGTCCATATTCCTTGCATGATATTTGTTATTTGTGAAGGAAACCTCTTGTAGTCAGGCAGATTATATATTTAACATAAGTTTTAATTTGTCACTTAGATGCTAACATTTTTTTCCTCTTTGAATTCTGAGACAAAAGTGTTGCTTAGCAGTCTGTGATGCTTTCAGCAGTCTCTGGTCAAAAATGTTGATTGTATGGTTGTTTTCAGTGTATTGAGAAGAAATGCCCCAAATAATCTTTATCTCTGTGTATCCAAACCCATGAGAATTTAGTTTTAAATTACATTTATTAAATACATTTTTTACAGATGAGAAAGCAAATTAGAAAACGAATCGTGACCATTTGGCACAAATATAATTTATCAGATATTGTTAATGATTATGAAGAAATTATATCTATGAGGTACATATTTATAAACTGGCTTTGTTTAAATTGGGTTGAAATGAGTAAGCTTAAAATATATATTTTAATAGTTGGTATTAAAATGATGTATTATGTATTATATGGTGACACTAGCAAGAATCTGTTTTGCACAAAAATGGAAAAATGAAACTTGTCCAACAATTGATGATTGGTTAATGAAACTGTACGAAGGAATAGAGATAGATAGACTTACACAAGCTATGAGAGATAGATCTAAGAAGCAAGTGACAGAAGAGTGGGGAGAGGTTATCAAGTTCTTAAAGCAGAGATGAGGTAAAGTACCAGTAATAAACTTGGAATGAAGAAAACCTAGACTGAGATCAATAAAGATCTGAATAAGTTGAAAGAATTATGGGTAGTTGGATCCACAAGGAAAAGAGGTAGATGTAAGAAAGACAAGTAGGTACAACAATAGACAGCAAATTGGCAGGAAGGAAGTCAGTATGAATGAGATTATATGTTTTTGAAATAGAAGATGAAATAGAGTAGAGAAGAGTTGAAAGGGGGGGAGTAGAATAAACTGGTTTAAGTAAGTGTGAATGGTAAGTGTAAGTAGGGAGATAGAAAAGACGAGATGAAGAAGGAGGAGAGAGGGAGCAAATGTAAGAAAGAACTTGGGAAGGTTTAAAGTGGATGGAATGTATGTAAGTAAGGGTAGTGAAGAAAGAAAGGGAGAAAGAAGAAGACTCTTCTCTTAATTTTCTTAATACTCATAATTTAAATTGTGATAAAATGATCGCATGATTGGCATGTATAAATGTATATGCATGTTTGTTGATAATTTTAACAATAAAGATTTTTCTTAAAAATATTTTTAATAGTTGGTAATATCAAATTTTGCAAATCTTTTTATTACAAGATGTGAGAAGGTAGGAAACCACTAAAGGACATTTACACTACTAAAAATTGAGATCTCCTAATTCTAAAAAAGATACAGTATTTTTAAAAAGGGATGTGATGGCTCAGCAGTCAAGACGCTGACTCTGATGATTGCAAGATTGTCAGGCTGGCAATTCAAGGCCCAAGCGCTGCATGATGGAGTGAGCTACCATCACTAGTCCCAGCTTCTGCCAACCTAGCAGTTCAAAAGCATGCAAAAGTGCAAGTAAATAAATAGGTACCACTTTTGTGGGAAAGTACAACATTCTATGCAGGCATGCTGGCCACATGATCACAGAGTCATCTTTGACAACACTGGCTCTTCAGCTTACTAATGAAGATGGGCTCCGTCCCAATAGTCAGTCACAACTAGACAGTCTTGTCAAGGGAAAACCTTTACCTTTAGCTTTATATTTTAAAAACTACATAAATGAGTTTACACTTTTGTCATATTAGCAAATACGACTGTGATATAAATTACTTCTGTATTTACTTTTTAGCCAATTGAGTGATGCAATTTTCAAGCTAGGTGAACGCAGAAGACATTTGAAGCCACAAAGGAAAGAGAGACGGAAGGTTCCAGCACAGGCTATTTCTGATGGTGATGTTAAGCTTCTCATCAGAATATTGAGAGCATATAATATTCCTACAAGAAAAGTGCTGGAAATTAAGTAGGTATAGAATTCAAAGTCTGTAAATGCTGTAGTTATCTGCATTCTCCTGCATTGTACCTGTGACATGCAAGAAACTATGCAGAGATTTCAAAGCCTCTGTGCTTTACATTATGAGATTTTTAAGAGTTAAAGAGGTAAACATATTACTTCATTTCTAGAATGAAGAAATGGAGTGTAAGAAAAGTGTTATAATCATTTACATAAATATTTCCAGCTACAAAAGGTAACTACAAGATCACTGAATGAAAGACATAATATGATTTACTGGTCAAACTAGAAGGAAATGTTTTACAATGTTTTACAGGTTGAGTCTCCCTTATATGGAATTACGAAATTAAAATATTCCAGAATCCAAAACTGTCCACACGGGTGGTTAAGATAGTGACATCTTTGCTTTCTTTGTTTCATGAACAAAATTGTTTAAAATATTAGATATAAAATCACCATCAGGTTTTGGATATGAGGCATATATGAAACATAAATGAATTTTATGTTTAGACTTGGATTCCATCTCCAAGATATCTCATTATGTATATACAGATATTCCAAAATTTAAAAAACTTCAAAATCCAAAACACTTCTGGTTCCATGCATTTCAGATAAGGGAGACTCAGGCCTATTATGAATATGAAGCATTATTAATAGAATCATGGGATATACATATATCTTAAAGATAGTGCATGCTTTACTGTAGCCTCTAACCATCAACACATTGTTAGCATTCTGATCTATTTTTATCGAAAGCTGAACTGCTATGAGATTATTTCAGTGTGTAGATATACATATAGAAAAGTATTTTAAAAGTGTGCATGTTTACCATAATGGCCTCTAAAATTTAATCAAATTCTTTTCCAAAATCAAATGTTTAATGCATGGTGAAACAAAGAAGAAGTAAAGTGCCTTTATGAATGTATGCCCTTTCAAACTTATTACTATGTAAATAATTTGGCTTAAATTGTACAATGTAGGTTGTATGAAGACAGAGCCTCTTTTCAGAGAAATCTAAGTAATATTTAACAACAGTGGTTGACACAGGGAAAAAAATTACAAACTATGTACAGTCCTACTTACTTGAAGAGAACTACATTATTTTGTTAAAAATCTCTTTGAACAGATGTATTATTCATGATTTTGCTTAAACAGTCAGGCACAAATAAAACTATTAACTATAATTGCTCCTACACTTAGAATGAGGACACGGGATTCCATATCTGGAATAAATAAAGGGCCACAACTATTGATTTACTGAGTGTATTAGGGAGCAAGTACATCAACCTCAGTTTTAAAGATACCCTGCACAATTCAAGCACCTGCCAGGAGAAAAGTGTCTGCTTCTTCTGGTCAGCCTCTTTTGTGCAACTGCACACTGGCTTAGATATAGATCCTTGCTCCTTGTTGCCATCCTTTTCACTTTGCTAATGAGGCCTCTGGGGGCATCCTCACTTCCAAGCATTTGAGCCTCTGGGATAAAAAGACTCCGCGTGTCCATAATTGGCTTTCATCTCCACTTTCCTTGAACTTTGGTGAACTTCTGAAAACTAGCCGTCTCTAAAATTCTCTGGAGTTGCTGGTTGGACTTCTTTGGAATTGTTTTACACAATGTTTTACACAATGCTGCTGGCATTACAAGAGTGATGACTAATTCTGCACATCACATGAACACTATCAGAACTGGCTCTTGCTGCTCCCTTGTCAGTACTTTGAGAAAACTCCAGACTCCCTTTACGTACTGTAGTATTGATCTTTGCCAACAATACTCCTGATGCTGCTAGGGCAGTGATGGAGAACCTTTTACAGACCGAGTGCCCAAACTGCAACCTGGGCCCCACTTATTTATTGCAAAGTGCCACATCCCTCTGGCTTTCTAGTAAGAAACTCTGGCAAACTCTGTCCTAGGGCAATAGCATGTGTGCCCACAGAGAGGGCTCTGAGTGCCACCTCTGGCACGTGTGCCATAGGTTCGCCATCACTGTGCTAGGGTGTTGTATTGCTGTGTGGTAGTGTGATTTCTAATGACACTGACAACAACTGAGTTACAGTGGTTCCCAAACTGTGTCCTTTAAGAGATTTTAGACTTCAGCTCCCAGAAGCCTCAGCCATGTTGGCCCATAGTTTAGGATTCTGGGAGCTGAAGTCCAAAATCCATTAAAAGAGGATAGTTTGGGGACCATTGCAAGAGATATGAGAGTCTTGTTTCAGGCACACAGCAGAGGCGTAACCTTCTACCCACCTCGTGTTAACTTCCTATCCTTCTCCCATGGGTTATGAGTAACACAGTACAATGGGCCTTTGGTACCTGCTGGGAATTGGTTCCAGGACTACCTCAGGGATACCAAAAGCCATGGATGCTCAAGTCCCATTATAATAAAATGGTGTCCCTTATATAAAAGGACAAAATCAAGGTTTGCTTTTGAGAATTTTGGTGAATTTTTGGGAGGATATTTTCAAGCCTTGGAGGGTTGAATCTGTGAATGCAGAATCTAAATACAGAGAACTAACTGTATGTTTATTTGCAAATCTCTGACATAGTAATGTTTAATGAGTTGCTGTTTGGGGCTTGTAATGAAGGAAGAAATTATTTTTTGAAAGTAGTTCTCCAGGCTCTGGATTTTACACCATGTAAGTGATTCCACTACATGGCACAATCTGTTTTAAAATGTCAATACTGGAATTTGGGGCAATTGGGACATCTTTTTGAGACATCATTTTAAAATAAATGGAGAATGTATTGTGAAATAGTCTCTGTAACTGGGGTTTGGATAACAGACGCACATCTTCTTGTTCAGGATAACAATGTATATGTGTTGCTTATTTGGCATCTAAAAGTCAGTAGCAGATTTTTTTTAACAAGATAAGTAAGCTACAGTTTAGGTACTGAGTTTATGAGAGGCCTCTAATTAAAAAACAAACAAAACAAAGTACTAATTTCCAGGTTTTACATAAGTAGCAGTACAATGAAAAGCTGGCTGCCTACCAGTAAAGTCTGTTCCTATAATCAACCTTTTTCTTTCTTTGAGTCATGAAACTGCCATGTCAAAGCACAGCTCAGTTTTCAGGGGTCTCTTCAGTGGCCCTCTACCACTGCAAACCTGAATTATTTTTTCTGATGCCTTGCTGTTGCATTATCAGTTAATCAGTTATGTCTGCATGAAAATAAATGGACAAGAAATTATGGAGTGTTTTCATGAGAGAAGCTAGCTAAAATATGTGTGCCATTCTTATTTAATATCTCAAGGGGTGCAGTCGCTCATTCCTCATCTTATTTACTGAATCGTATGTCTCGAGGCAGACATGTTTTCTCAGGAAACTCAGCCTTTACAGTTGATCTTCTCAGTGAGGTAATTATTTTATAATATTTTTTATTTAAAATTCAGACATGCCTCTTCGCTGTATAGACATGAAATATGTGAGCAAAGCGATAATATACGGTATTCATATACAATATTTCATCTACTATCTAAAAGTTTAAAGTTTAAACAAAAGTCACATTTTGTCATCAGCTATATTCTTTACATCAGCATCTTGGATATTTGAATATTATTCAGTTGGTAGATTTTGATATTTACAAGGGAAGCAGTGTCTTCTGGGAAGGAGTTTACTTAGTAATGTTATTTAGGGTATGGAAGTTCTTCCAATAGCTTTAGGAAAATAATCTGTGATCTTCAGGCTGAGACTGGATATTATGGTACAATGTCTGGCCTAATCTTTGGTTGTTTCTGTGTCTTTCCCTGAACCTGATAAAGAATTCTAGAGATGTCATTTGTAGAGGAATAAGAGGCTTCTATTTTTTAAAAAAGAAATTGTGACACATCATTATAACAGGGCTGGCACTATTTCCTTGATAGTTTTCTATGTTTATGATTTCCTCCGTGTTGCAACAGCATTAAAATATGCAAGCCCCTGCAGCAAGAAAAATTTGCCACTTGATTTCGCTGGTTATATGAAATTACCCTAAACGATTTTGTGGAAGAATCCCTACTGTCTAGATTTTGACTTCTCTGTCCCGGTTTTGGTTTCAACGTAGTGATATTTCAGCTTTTTGTCTTGGTTTGTCCATGACTACTATGTGTCTTGTGATTTCGGTGTTGTTTGATTCTTGGATTGACTTTGGATCGGTAATATGGCATCCCAATCCATGTCCTCCAAAAGGTGCGATGAGTGTGGAGCAAAATCCCATGGCAAGACAAACACTCTTATTGTTTGCTCTGCCTGGGTGAGGAGCACATCATGCAGACCTGCAGGGCTTTTACCCCTCAGGTGAAGAAAAATGGACTCTTCCACCTTCAGTCATTGTTGTATGAGAGGGCCTTGAAATCTCATGTGCCCCCGACTACTTTGGTCTCTATCCTTCTGCTGTCTGCATCTCGTAAGAGACCTTCTACTACAGAGTCTGGCCATCATGAAGACATTGCTCGCTCGGGCTCCTTGAAGTCAAGCCATGAGACATCATCAGCTATGCATAGGACTGATTCTGCATAGGACCGATTTCTGTTTCTGAGGGAGAATTGGTGGACTCTTACATGGAGGTCTCCTTCTCCCAGACCTTCCTCACTGTCATGCCCAGCCTGGCTGAGGACTCAGGAGAGGGCTCAGACCCTGAGCCTGGCCCTAGCTCTGCCCTGACAGTACCAGCAGAGTCTGTGGCCCCAGAATATAATCAGGAGCCAAACCTCCAAGCAGCAGAGCCTTCTGGAAATGTGGGCATTGAGGAGGAGGAGGACAATATACCTACCTACAGTCAGAGGAGATCTGAAAGGATGTTCCTCCAGTGGTCTCAGAGGCATTGTATGAAATGCTGAGCAATTGAGGATCAGCTGTACTTGTGAGAACTGATGATAAAAACCTATCTTCTTCAGGATTATGTCTATGAGGTCCATAAGGGTCTGCAAGGTTCTCCAACAGGTTCGGTTATCTTCCAGCCAGCGCCATCTAAGGCTTTGTCCTCACAGCACTCCAAGTAAAAAGCCCCTTCTGTCCCCGGTGTCATGAATCCTTGGCGGACAGGCCATTACCACTGGTCCCTCGCTCTCCAATACCATCTCCTGACTCGGATTCTTCATCAAGATGAATCAGTGTCCCTCGGATGCTGTCGTTGTCCACGAGTCAGAATAGATTAATGTATGATGCTTCCCTCAGGATGGGGTCCGACAGTGTAGAAATGTGTGTAGTGAGCCAGGAAGTCATTATCCTTGGTCAATGCATAGCTGAGGGACTGTAGTTTAGGGATGAACTCCAACTCCAATCCACAGACAAAGGATTTTGAATTTGAATTGACATTCTCACATACCAATGGCATATACAGTATATATCTGTCCCTGGTTCCCACTCCACTAAATGCATCCGAGGAAGTAGACTGTAGTCTACTAAATCTCATGCTGCCAACTTCTTTCTTTCAGTTAGTCTCAAAGGTGCTAAAAGATCACTCTACATACTGTTTGTGCATTAGAAAGAGGTTGTGTTATATGTATTAGTGTGTGAGAATTTTTCCCAAAAGCATTTTCTGTTAATTAAACCAAAAGCTGAATTAAAATCCACAAAGACCACATAACAGTTTCATCTAGCATGGTTCAAGCTTTTGTGGGTTAAGTATATGAACACAAAGCATTGCTCAAGTGTTCTCTTGCCATGCCAAAATCCAACCTGTCATTCCAGTAGTTGTAGTTTGGTGTGGGATACTCAGAATTCTCTGATGAAGAATTTTAGTGCTGTAGTTTTAGATGGGCACCTCGATGGAACCATTGCAGTTATCCACATTCATGCAGTGTGAATATGCCTCCGGGACAATTAAATTTAAATATTTTAGAAGAGAAGGGATTTACCTGTTGTCAAACTTATGAGTAAACATTTTCCTGAGATGATCCTGGAGTGCAGTCAGGAAGTCCTGTTTGGAACAGGTTTTCCTTGCTAGCTTTGGCAATGAAAGGTGCCCTTTAAAAACTATTGCCATGTAGTAACGGAGATTTGGGCTTCTAGAAGAAGCTTAGAGACATGTGAATGTAAGTGCATCATGTCCCACAATTTTACCTTATCCCTTAGTCTTGTAGCTAAAGCTTAATCAAGCTGTTGTGTGAATTGTCTGGCCATATTTTTTACATTTCTCCCCCCACCCCCACCCTTTAACATGTTTTTCCTCCTTAACATGGTTTTTAACTTTTTAATTCCTGCATTCCCTGTAAGTCCAACTCATATTATGTGGTCTGAGATTTTTCAAAGAGTCTGGCTAGACTGAATGAGGTTTCAGAAAATCTACAATTTCTTAGTAACTTACATGACTTCCATATTGCCTTCTATAATTTTGCTCTGTCAGAAATGGCTCAGGACTTCGTGTCTATCATAACAATCATGTGCCTATCTCAAGTGCATGTGAGCCCACTCAGGACATCATTTTCTGTGCTGGCTAATCTGAGAGTGTAGGACCTGCCTATAAGTTCTATTGTTATGGACAGATGACTACCTGGTGGGGTTTAGTTTTGCTGGGACTCAGAATGTTTGCAGTAGTGGGGGACTGATTACTCCAGGCTGATGGATTCAGATGGCTTCCTGATGCTCTTTAATATTTTCCTATTGTCTGAGAAGATAATTCTGCCAAAACTCTAGTTGACCTCCAGAATGAGGCAATGCCTAGGGGTCATGTACTTGGTCACTCTTGGGCGCCCCCTCTCATGGAATGGAACCAATCTTGCTCCCTGGTTTTCCAGCTTTCTAGTAGCAATGAAACAAGTGAAATGGTTAGATGACTTTGGTGGAAAACTCAGACTGAGTCTAATTGAACGCAGGTTGGAACCCACATACAGGCCTATTCTATGGCACTGTAGGTAGCAAAAGCGTTATTTTTCTCTGCCACCATTGCATCTGCAAAAATCCATCTAGCAGAGCTGTTTTGAGTGAGCAGGGATATTTTACAACACTGGCTCATAAGAGGAAAATCCAGACCATTCAATAGTCCACTATGAACTTTCCCAGTATTTTGCACATAAACTAATTTGGATCTGTTCTGACTTGAATACTATATACAGATCTAACAGATGTCAGTTTGGATTCTGCTTGTACAATTATATTGAATACTTTTCCATTTGCACAGCTGGAGGATGTGAACGAGATTCTTGGAGATGTAGGAGCTACAACATGTATGTCAGACTCTTGATCTCCCTACCTTATTAATAATCCAGAAGGGGACTGTCTGCGTGGAGTGTTCATTGCTTTACTAAAACAAGTCAGAATTGTATCATGCCTAAAGGAGACAGTTATATGACCACTGTTGAAAAGCCATGCCTAGATCTAAAGTGAAGATTTTTTTTTTGTTTGTTTCAAAAGACCTTTAGGAAGCTCATGGGGAAAGAGCTTTTAACAATATGCAGTATTGTTTCTCTTTGCTGTTTTTAAATGGGTAGACTTTTAAAATGTTTTTAATTTTATTTCTGTATGATACAAAATTTATCTGTATCTGTTTTAAGTTTTGTGAGCTTCCCCGAGCTCCAGTTCTAAATAAAGTTCATGATAAATTTGAAAATGAGATAAAAATATTATAAATTATGCACAGCATATATTTTGTTTTAGGTTTCTGTCCACCCTTTTGTAGAAATAACTTTCCAAAACACAGTGTATCAGACAAGCACTGCAGATGGCTCCCACCCATGTTGGAATGAAGAACTTCAAGTTGATTTTACGTAAGTTGTCTGTATCTTTATCTGAATCCTGAAGCTTGATTTTTCTGCAGTCACAGTTTTGTAACACTGATGTCTGTTCTGTTTCCTTGGGCATTTAAAATAAATTGATTCTGTTACATGTACTATAATGGATAGGTTACAGGAGGTAACAGCCCTTATCATTTGTTGTTTGGGTTATAGGAATGAATAATCTGACTATAATTACAGGGATTGCTGTACAGGGAATTTGAGGACTGTTATAATTAAGGGTAAATCTAATTGAACACTATGATGCTTCCTTCTGATTAGACATTCATAAGACAACACTGTAAATATCAGCCTTTGAGCTTTCTTGGTTCCTGCTGCCTGAATGGAAGTAGTTTTGACCATTCAGGGAAGTGGGTGAGATTTACAGAGTCTCTCTGTGTTGAGCATGTCACACACATTCCCAACTGCTCCGGGCAGAACCTTCCAAAATGCCTTGTGAAAAGTGCTGGAAAATGCAACCAGAGGAGGCTTTTATATAGTTGTCATTCTACCTGAGATGGACAGGGGCAAAAGACAACATTACCTCCCTCTTGTAACCTTCTGCTTTGCCTCTAAGATGAACTGTATTCTGTTGTTTTTTTCCTTACTAAAGAAGCATTTTAAGGAGGAAAAGATGGAAAAGGCAGTGCACAATGCATTTTGACTAGTAGTACTAAGAAGCATCCATCTGAATCACCATTAAGTAACTTCATTATTAAAATAGCCTTTGTTGTCTATTTACAGATTTATTACTTTCAAAACAGAAGAAAGCATTTTTTATAAATATGATTTACAATATTTATTCTTTGTTTCAGTTCTCCAGGACATGATTATACTTTCATAGGACTATCTAAAATAAAAGAGGACATAAATATTAATATTTTTGATGAATTTGTAATTGAAAAACATGAGGTAAATTTCTATGCATTAGGAAAAACTTTATTGTAATGGTAAGAACTATTCAACAGTAGATTCTATCAATTTATAGGCTTTTAAAAGGCTTTTCTTCTAAATGTATAAGAAATCTGAATTTATAAGAATATTCCTGAGTGAAAGAAGCTGACAAGCAGTTTTGTTTTCATTTCTAAGCAATGGAAGGTGCATGAGTGAGGTTCATCTGTTGCAGTGTTACATTCCAACATTTCAAATCATTCATTTTAAGGAAATAAGGTGCTATTATTTTTGTGCACTGAATTCAGCATAATTTATGTTAAACTCCTGTAGATAAGAGCTTGTTTGTAGGAAAGCATCTAATATAAAAAGAAACCCTGTGCTAACCTGTTTGAAATTTTCCCAGTTATTAAATATTCTGCCCTCTTTCTGGTTTAAATATTACTTCTTATTTCAGTTCTTTTTGAACTGTGACTTAATTTATGCTATTAAAATTACCACTTTTTTAATGTGAGGAGGGCAATATTAATGGGAAATATGCATATCCAGAAATGTACATCTTCTGCTTATCTTTATATTATGTACCCTTGTGAATTTGTAATGTAAGCCCTATGCAGACTGGCACTTTGTGCCAGCCTGAGGGCAGTTAGGGTGCAGTGTCCACACACTGGATGCCCTAACCCCACTGCAAGGATGCCATTTTGGTGCATGCTGGTCCACATGGCATGCACCATCATGACACGCCCCTATGGGGTTGCCTTACACATGGTGCAGCACCAAAGGGACGTCATAAAGCCATACTGCTGTGGCTATGGTGCCCGTTGGAGGGGGCAAAAAGGAGCCGCTTTTTGTGGCTCCTTTTTGCGTTCTCCAAAGGCCAGATGTGGACCATGGTGTGAGGTTGCCATGGCCCCAATCCGGCCAGTAAATAGCCCCTTAGATATCTAGGAAAATACTTTGAGTCTGATAAACACTTTAAATTTGCTTAGTAGAAATGTTTCAAACTGGGTAGTTACGACAAAATGTGATTTGATTTGATCAGTTGTGGATCTGTTAGTATGTAAAATGCATACACACACATATGTACGTACATCTAAAATACAATTGATTGGCTCAAATTATGTGTTTCATTAGGATGCTTGTCCAAAAAGCTGCAGCGGTCACTCCTATGTAAGGAAGAATTGGCTTGGATCAGTTACATTTCCTTTCTCTGCTCTCCTGGAACAATCAAAGGTAATAAACAAGAAGAAATATGATTTTAAAGATTTGGAGATCTTTAAAATCTAACAATCCTCTGGAAGAACTTCTGAACGTTTCTTCTGCTCTCCTTCTGTAGCCTCTTCACCTACTGAAAGCTAGGTTTCCCAGTCTTTTAGAGATGTTTCTGGGGCTGCACAGCAGCCTACAGTGGTGGGGAAAACTGGCCCTTTCTAGTTCTTCTGGATTCTGCCATTCTGACAGGCAAAGTCCTTTGTAACTTCAATATAATCCCAAATAATATATTGGTTTTAAAATAGCTAGATTGTAATGCAGTTATCATGTTAGTTTTGGGGATTTTGTCCTTATTACTTGCCTTTATTTGAATGAGTCTATTGATAATTTGTTCACAGATATGTGGTACTTTTCAAGTAAACACACCACCAGTTCTTCTTGGGTATACTTGGAGTAAAACATATGTACCTCCTATAGAAGACTGTTATAGGCAAAACTTGAAAGAATATACTTTTTTAACCATCTTTGCCACTATTGAACCTCAGTTATCTTCTGCTGAAAATAACCTGGAATCAGATAAGGTTGGTTTATATACTTTCCCTATTGAATAAATGCAATAATTCTAAATGGGTATCTTAATCTATATTTAGAAAATTTATACTTAGAAAATTAAAAAATATTATCTCAGTTCTAAGTGTGTTTTAGCTTGTAGATCATGAAGATGAAACACTACTGCAAAGAGCAAATATTTTTAAGCAAGCATGTAAAATGATGTTTCCAAAGAGAAGAATAATAACTTCAGTTTTTGACAATCAAGGAAGAAATATTTTAGTAACAAAATATATTACACCTCTGAATCCACCACAAGTATTACTTGATATGTGTCCTGATGATCCCAACTCAGCTTCTGTAAGTATGGAATGTTTATCACAGAATATAAAATTTCAGATTTAAGTAACATTTTCTTTGATGTACTTTGAGTAAACTTTCCTTCTGTATTTTCTGGAATGCCAACTAGAAATAGTTGCTAAATGAAACAAAAATGATTGTCATGGTTTTTGTTTTATGTTTTTAATAACTTCAGGTGTACTCATGTCTGTGCAATTTTCTAACATACATTCCTGGGATAGACTTTTATTTATTTTGCAGGACTTTGTATCACGATTTGTATCTTTAATTCCTTGCATATCAGACACTGTGGATGAAAATGATGATGTGGATATATGGATGACATCAGAGGTAGTGCAATATTTTAAAGTTTTACTGCTCTGCCTTTTTAAAAACAACGTTACTATGTTTACATTAACTGCATTTGTGAACTATCCTAAAAATGCTTGTTTTGAAGAGTGGAGTATAAATTTGTTAAACAAGCAATTCAATAAAGCAAAATATCAGCTGCAGTTCTATCTCCCTAGATCCCTTTGAAATTCCATGAAATCTGAGGAGCAGATTTATAAGAAAAGTTATTTATGGAACCAAGAAAGAGAGACCCACCCCCCCCCCCCCCCCCCCGGCAGGTGCCAGGGAAAGAATCAACCCATGGCACCCATGGATCCATGCATACCAGGAAAGAATTCCCCCACAGCCCCCATGACCCCCCCCCCGTGGAAACCCACGCAAAGTGACAGTGCACAGAAGCTGTCAACGTTTTTAAATACAAACACACGCTGCACCATGCCCCCAAAGGACCCCCCCCCCGGACTTCCCTGATCTCTAGTCCACAGAGAAATGGGAATCGATTCACTGGCAGAAGTGGAAAACAGCTGCACGGTGATTTAAAGGGACCACTTTGACAGTGCAGGAAATTTGAAATCACAAAGAGCCCCATGGAACCGTGAACACTGACAGGGAAAAAAGAATGCTTGGCAAGACCTTTGGGTATGTTTCAGCTCTCTGCCCACTCTCTGCTCATTGCCCCTCCCTTCTGGGTGCCCTGAATGTGATGTCAGCAGCGCATTCACATTTTTGGCAACCTGCATCTTTTCAAAAGATGCGATTAAAGATCCATATTCAAAAAAACTCATTCAGGCGGGTTTGTGTCAATTCACCCTGAATGCACCCGCAGGTGTAATCAACTCAAATGTGAATGTGGCACCTATAACCCAGTTTTCAAACCAGGTTAAACTGTAGTGTGAATGAGGCCTCTGTTTCTTTGTCTATTACTTCATCACACATAAATGGATATTGGATTTTTATCAAAATTGGGTGAAGATGTTTAAAGTGATCTGATTTGACATACAGACTATGTGATGTACACAAAATCCGCCTTTGTGGGACCTCAGAGGCACTCAAATTATTTTTTCCTTGATACAGTATAGTATTTAGTGGCTGATTATGAGAGGCATGCTCTCTTCAGAGCAATTGAGATTGATGGGCAACATGAGGAATCTTTGGGCCCCCAAAGAAGTAGGTAGTCATCTTTAAAAGCAGTTGAAAATGAACTATCATTTATGATGTTTAACTAGTCACCTGAGCAGTGCTGCATATTATAGGACCAAATAAATAAATTTTTCATTATGCTAAAAGAATAGTTGATTGCTTTAATATGAGAGCATTTGTTTTGTTATTTGAACTTAATATTTTATTAATATATGGCTGCTCAAGGAGCCTAGCAGTTTCTGATTATTTTCATGGTAATGTCACTGTAGCATCTTTTTATGGGATGATAAAAATACACAGCTGCTTTTTAAAATGTATGATCTTACATTTCTTGCAGCACTGCATCAAATGGGGTGTTTGCAATAAAGAAGAACATGCAGTGCTTCTGTGTAACTACCTTCTGTATATTGGGAAGAAAGCCTGGGTACTATTGGGGACATCTGTGTTAGAAGTAAGTCTATCAAAACATTTGTATCCCCTTTTGTACAATTCTTCACAAAAATAAAAAGTAGCATAATGGATGGAATGATATAAAATAAATAGGCATTGTCCTAACAAGAAAAGTGTTGTAAACTACTTTAATAGCTCTAATACTTGTAGACTTTCCTTCTTAAATTCTAGGTGCAAGAAACTCCATCACAGAAATAAAAGAAAATTGTTTTAGTATAAATTATTTCATTTCCCTTTTAATTAAATGAACATTTTATTTTTCCTGTCAAACGTGTGATTTGCATTGTTGTTATTTTTATAACTGTATTATTGTGTGAAGAGGTATCCCCCAGCTCAGTTCATGAGCTACCCATGTGTGATACTGAAGATAATTACACACACACACACACACACACCATACTATCCTTTTTTTAAAAGCTTGTTTTAAGTTTTCACTGTCTTCTAACACATAATAAAATATCCACTCAGGTGAATGAGATATGTGAAAAAGTTATTCCTTCCTTCCTTCCTTCCTTCCTTCCTTCCTTCCTTCACTAAACAGTCAAGAAGTATAAAGAATAAATAGTTTCTCTTTTTTTGGAAGAGAATAAAAACTATTGATTTCTATTCTTGCTAATATAGGGAAAGGTAGCCTATGTAGCAGCACAAGAAAATGGATATTTTTTCCTATGGAATCCTCTGAGTAGCCAGTGCTACAAGCAGTTTGATGCATTTTGTCCCCTACAGAGTGTTGATTGTTTGATCAATTGTGAAAATGTAAGTATTTATGATTAAATAGACTGAGAAGACCTACCACATTTACATGATCCTTAGTTCGCCATGCAGTCAAGAGTTGAATGGCTTGGGTTTGGGATAAAAAAACAACTATAAAAACTGAAGATTTGCGGTGTGCCTTTAATATTTATTTTCTTTACAGTTACATAAGCACAATGTCAGGAAGGCAAATATGCAGCCTGCTCCCAATTCCCAGAGAGCAACTTTTCAGTCATCTGACTACACCAGCATGTTCTAGTTTCTGGTTAGAAAGATCTCAGATATCATTTAGACATCAGTTTCTTTTAGTTAGAAAGAATATCTCATACACCACTCTCTCTCTCTGTGTATGTGTTTTAACAGCCACAGACGTTTAGCTTTTCTCTACCATGTCAGCTGCAAAAATGTCATTTTCTACAGGCTTCAATAGGTATCAAACTTTTAAAGCTTGAGAGTGATCTCCATGTGGTGACATTAGGAGAAATCTTCTCCTAACATTAATGAAAGGTAATGGGTCATTCTAGATGGTATCATTCAAACTACACAATTGTAACACTTTGATATCACTTTAATTGTCTTGGCTGATGGAATCTGGGGAATTTATAGTTGTCTTGGCTGATGGAATCTGGGGAATTTATAGTTTCTTGAGATGTTTAGAATATTTTGCCAGAGAGTTCTACAGCCTCACCAAACTATAAATCCCAGGATTCTGTGGGATGTAGCCATGGCAGTTAATTTTGTAATGCTATAATTATGTAGCATGAAAGAGACAGGCAATAACTATTAACAAGGTCGTCAGTCAGTATTTAGAGATAATTTACTGAGCGTGTGGTTGCTGAGTCCTCAACCCAGCGCTTCCAGGAGCAGCACAGTGCTCTGACCAGCCTCATAGTCAGCAAGTGAGTTTCCCTGGGTTCTTCCAGATTAGCGGTAAGAGCCTTTTGTTTTCTAGAACCCTCTGATGGGACTATTCCATGAATGAAGTATCACTATGAAAAAAGCATTCTCTCTTGTAGCCATCCATCTCATCCTCTCTGGTGGAGGTGGGCAAAGGAGTACTTCAAAAAATTAGGGAAGCGGGTAAATATAGTAAGAGCTATTTATTCAGGTTATAGCCAGCATTTATTCATGTTGAAGATGGTTGGTCCAGGATATAGTTGCAGAGTCACTTCTACTCTGAAGGATTGTGGATGCATGAATATGTCCAGTTTGTCTCCTCCTCTCACTAACCAGTGGGTATTTACTATGAAGTCTAATTCTGGATTGGTAGAATCCACACCCTCATGTTATGCTGTCCTTGGCCTATAGAGTACCAGGTTTCTCAATGGAAGAGATTATTTTGTTTATTCTGCTTTTTCTTACTTGATTATGAGATGTGAAGCAGGAGTGCCTAAGTGGCCAATTAGTTTGACATTATGTAATTTCCTTGGTGGTGATGGTTGTATAACCCACATTATGCGGATTCCTGTGCTCTACCACTCAAGAAAAAGAGTTCACAACAAGTACCCATCATTTTCTTTTTATTTTTGTAAACAATTTCTCTCATATCCCCCTCCCCCCAATTTTCATAATGTTAGGACATGGTTAGAATATCTTTGTTGTAATGTTACTTTTTCACAATGATTGCATACTGTGTACTAATATATTTCATAGGTCTGGTTCAACGTACAGCAAAACAGTTCGCCTATGTGTATCAGTTTTGACATTTCAAAGGAATGCTTCTGGAAACAAATGCTTCCAGTTATTTCTCAGGATTTTAAAACACAAACTGTACAGGTAAGTATTTCAAAATGTGTCTCCATGTTAAAATATGGCAGAAAGAACTAGAATGAATTGGGAATGTTTTTGTACTTTCCAGGAAAAAAAAGTTACTTGAAAGGGTTAATAGCAGGAAGGGTGAGATAAGCCAAAGTGAGGGAAAAGGTCAAAATATTCAAAGTCATCTTAGTTCAGGGTAGGAACAGACTTACATGTAAGTGATTAAATATTTATTTCATATTCAATTATTAATATTCTCAACTGGGAAAACATCTGCTTTATGTATGTTATTTAATGGGATAAACTGTAACAATACTGATGCTGTTGTGATTCTGTGAATCCCAAACTTATCATAATATATCAGGAAGGGCTAATATTGTGATACAGTATGTGTTCATCAGTAAGAAGCCAACTCCCTACGAAAATTTAGGATTACAGTTTTGGTGTGTGTCTGTGTCAGCAACTTTGTTAACTGTAGGATGGCAATCTGACCAAATGTGTGTCTGGAAGGCACAGGGTGGTAAACATTTTCCTATCAATTAGATGAAAGTCCATTCTTCAGACCTGTGAGACAGTCTGGAAGGCTTTTCTGAGCTGGTCTCATAGACAACCTATTTCTCTCCAAACTGCAGAGATTAAGGACATTCTAGAATCCTTGCAATCAAGCATTAGCAACAATTTTTTTCCTCATCAAATACATGTTTTCTTTCACCTCATCCTCACATTAGGAGATTTCCCAGAGAAATGCAACAAATAGTACCACAGCCATCCTGTGATTCACAAATTTTTACTTCTGGGACCTCCACAAAATGCTCAAAGGCCTATTTTAGCTTCCCTTTGAACTATATAAATTAATTCCACTCAGGATTCTTTCTATCAAGAGCCTGTTTCTGGTGGCAGTCACTTCAGCCAGAAGGGGTTCAAAGCTTTCTGCTTGTCCATTCCTCCATCTTGCTGTAAATTTGATGCTGACACAGTTTCTCTGTGGCTGGACCCAGGTTTCCTACCTAAGATAAACTCTACATTTTATATTTCCCAACCCATAGTACTTCCTTCATTCTGACATCACACAACATTGGAAAAACAATGGCCCAAGCTCTTTAACTGTCATCTTGGCCTCAGAGGGAGCAATCAGGCAGACCCAGCAACATCAGGGACTGCCTGAAGGACGATACTTCTCCCTCCTTTAACTGTCACCTTATATTTGTTTTGTATTCAATTTTTACTGTACACCGCTATGATCATTGCAGAATAGCGGTCTATAAATAAAATGTATTATTATTATTATTATTATTATTATTATTATTATTATTATTATGTGAGAATAACACTAAAACTATATCAGGCATACTGTGGCATTCTTTGTATCCTTTCTTCCCACCTCACTGTTGTATTAACCAGAAGAATCAAAGTGTGCATATTTTTTGCTTACAACACCTTAGATCAGTGATTCCCAACATGGGCAGTAGAAAGATCCAAGGGGGCAATGAGGAAAGGGGGAGGCAGGTGGGTCTTCGGTGAAAGTACTGGAATGCACTAAAGATGAAAGGAACCAGTGGCCTTTAGGATCAAGGTGGGGATAAGGAATTATAGCATGTGGCGGTGGGGGAGAAGTGGCAGCAAAAGGAGCTGTCACATTTGGGAACCTGCTTAAGCTTTGTGAGCTTCGCTGAAACTTGGCTGACAAGTTGGAGCTGCACTGTTGCTCCTGCTTTCTTTCATCAGACAAAGAGAAGAGGTAGGAGAAGAAGCAATATTTGTGGGGGGAGGAACAACTTGAAGCTGTGTGGGGAAGGTACATCTCTGGGGGGGAAAGGGGGAAGAGTATCTGGGGTCAATTCTTTGAAAGAGTCCTTTGCCTCTCTCACCTCTCTTGGATTGAGAGTCCTTCCTCGCTGGGGAGAAAAGCGGGAAGCTGGCTGCGCCCCTCTCCACCCCAGCAAAGAAGGATTGAGAGTCTTTCCCTGCTGGGAAAAAGCTTTTTTCTTTGCACTTGTCCACCCTGGAAGCAGCAACCAAGCAGCTGGCTGAGCACTGAGTGAGAAGGGTCTCACCCACATTGGTCTTTGTCACAAGGCCAATACAGGGGAGAGGCTTCTCTGTCACTGTTCCCAGAGTGATCAGGAGCAACAACTGAGCAGCCAGTTGAGCAGTGACCAAGAAAATTCTTGCTCGTGCCAGACTTTGCTGCAAGGCCAGTACAGGCGGTTGCTGCTCAGCCAGCTGCTTGGTTGCTGTTCCCAGGGTGACCAGGTGCAAAGAGAGCATCAACTGAGCAAAGGTCAAGCACCAACCAAAAAGGCAGTCAAGCAGCTACCAAGAAGCCTTATTTCCATGCCACCATTTACCACAAGGCCAGCATGGTCAAGGCACTTTTTAGCTATTGCTTGACCAACTTCTAAGTCATTGCTCTCTCTGCACTAGGTCACCATGAGAGCAACAGCCAGGCAGCCAGGCAACTGGTGTTCCTTTTGCTGTAAGGCTGGCACAGGCGAGAGGGAGGTGCAGGTCTGGGTTGCTGCCGATGCTGCATTCACACATGAGAGGCTGAGGTGGAGGAGGAAGCAGTGGCAAGCTGGGTGTGGCTGAGGTAGGCACAGCTGGCTGGCTGGCTGGCTGCTGCACAAACAGTAGGCCTAATATGAGGAAATAGCCACTGGGGGACACTAGGGTTGTCACCCAGAGAAAAGAGAGTGGTAGCCCAAAAAAGTTTGGAGACCACTGCCTTAGGTCTTCAAAAACTACAAAATGTAGCAGCATACTCAACTAGGTAGGCCTCCACAACTGCTACCTTTTCTATTAATGCATCTCTAGAGGAAATCAGCAAAACAACAACAAGGGCATCTCCAGCCACGTTCACTAAACACTATAAACTAGGGAAATGTGCTTCAACTAGATCCTCATTTGGTAGAAAGATTCTGCAACAAGTAGTACCACATTAAAACACATTCTTGCCACCTCTTACCCAAATGCACATGTCTGCTTGGGTAGATTCCATTAATAGATGGCTCATTCTCTACTGGCTGACGATGGCACATTGGAGGACTTATCATGAAGGCCTTATTGGCAAGGAGAAGGAGTCTTCCAGCCCCACAACAAGGTGGCAAGACTTTAATCCATTTCCTGATGGGGAGTCTTTTGTATTCTTTCCTGTCTTGGCTTTTGAAGGAACTGAAACAGGAAGAGATGAGAACTGATGGAGGTTCATTTTCAGTAGCACAATATCTTCCCTAGCCGGGTGGTGGTACATATTAACCCATTAATGGATGAATCCTTCTCTTTGGCAACAACAGACCTTCACAATAAGTGCTCCAATGCACCACTTGGTATATCCATGGTATATCCACAGTATTTCTAAATAGTAGACAGAACCAAAATGTGACATCTTTCAAATGTATCCCAAAATGGGTAAGATATTTCCACACATATGAGATAGCTAAATCCTCTTAATAGTGAATACCATGACAGAACAACTAATTCAAATAACCTCTGATAGACAGTATCTAGCAATATCATCCAAGGAAGTCATCTTCAGCATCTTTCAGACAACATTCAGATCAGTGAAGAGACACCTCTCAGTAGAGAAATGTAGGACTGTGAGAGTTCTGTTCCTGTGTCACAAAATTAACTTTGGGACAGCAATCAAGTACTAGCATGTATCTGTATAACTACTGAGAGTTACATCTATAAAAGTATTCTTTAGTTCATGAAGAAAGGAACATGCTGGGATTACAGCATAATATAACACTTTTTCTTATTGGGAAAATAAATGAGAGTGTTGCAGTTAGTAGAAGTCCCCTGTTTGTATTCATGCTACTGTATTAATGCCTCACTCAGTATTAGCATTTCACTGTACAGCCACTCTTATTGTTCTCATTATTCATCACCTTTCATGCCAACAGCAATATCTGATGGAATCTCATTCCACACTCATCTTAATGAAAATTAATGAAAAACTGAATGTTACCAGTAACAATGTGATTTATTTCTTTATTGAAAAGTGTAGTGCCTTCAAATTATCCATCAAGATCCAACTTAAGATGCATCTCTGTGTCACAGCATTATATTACATTTCTTTATTTCAGCCGGAAAAAATACTTTATATCCCAACTGATGAAAGTTTGGTAGAAGAACTACAGAACAGGTAACTATTTTAATCAGTTATTAAGAACCTTAAAAATTAGAAGCTCAGGACCAAGACAGTTTTAATAACTTTGAGGTAAAGCAGAGACCGCTCCAGCCACAATTGGGCTGCGTCTGGCCCGGGTCTACAGCGACTGCACAGCCTGCTTTCAAAGTGGGCTGCCACCATGGTCCCAAATGGGCCCCTGGCAGGAGCAGGTTTTTGCCACTCCTTTTTCCGGTGGCTTTGGGTCGCCTTTGGTGGCCTTGGAGTGGCGTCCAGTGTCTTCGAGGGTGTGCGTCATCCAAACGCCATGCCCCCAAAGTGGCCGGAAGCCGCTTCCTTTGGCCTGTCTGTTTCAGGCCATTGGGGAAGAAATGTATTTAACATTCATTTAAAATTTGTAGGAAAAGTAGTCAACATTCAATACCAGTCTTCATTGGGCCTGCACCACTTTTCCATTGAAAATTCTACACACATTGTGCTACTTGCTCCTGAAGATGCTATTTATTCCTGAAAAGTACCTTTTCTCTTCTATCTTGAGACTACAGAGCAGGCATTCCTACAGTTAGTCCATGCAGAATTTTTGGGGTATTACTACATTGGCATATGTTCCCAAATATACTCAGCATAAGATTATCCATAGAGAGGTACAGAATGTTAGGCTTGATACTAAGCCTAAGTATCATGCCTAACATTTTGCTGAGAATAGCAGCATCAGGAAGGGTTTCCTTAAAATGTAATATTTAACCAAAAAAGTATTTAAAAACCTGGCATTGAAGACAATGGGGTTAGCCCTCAGAACCTTCATGGATCATAATGAGTGATTATTATTTCCCATCAGTTTGGACAGCGAATCGAATGAATTTATTAAAGCATACAGCCAGCATAAAATAATAAAATGGTTACAAAAATTACCTTACATTCAGTTAGAAACATTTATATTCAAGCATATCATATAAACATTATATTCAAGCATATCATATAAATGCATGAGTACATACAAATGTTAAGGATAAAACTCTGAGCCGTGTTTCTGGAAGGATTTAGGAATACACTAAATATATGGCTTTAACAAAAATTATTGATTATCTACTATCAAAATAACTAAGAGGAGGTTATATGGTAGTTGTCCTAAATTTGGCAAATAATTTATTCATATGGATCTACACGTTCAATCGATTTCTATAAACAAGTTTGGACAGCATTGATATTGCTCAGTGGCCCTTTTATTATATAATTAACAATTTGTAAGCCATCCTGAGAGCAGGGTATAAATACAATTATTATTATTATTATTAATAATAATAATAATAATAATAATAATAATAATAATAATAATATTGTAGAGTCTCCTAGCAACATTCACAGAATGTTGTGATTCAGACAACATTGTAATGGCAACCCTCCCCACACATCTACAGCAGACTTGATTAGAAGCATAGCTGGATGATCCTTGGCCAACTACACCCTCCCTATCCTTTTGACTTGGACATGTCCAACTCATATGTGTAAGGTGGGAGGAAGTTAAGGATATGTTTGACCATGTTCTGATGCTTAGAAGCATGACAAAGATGTCTTCTCTGAAACTTCACAAGAATTCCCAGGGGCTCCTGTGGGAATGACTGAATGGTAATACATTTAGTCATTAGGACCTAGCTAGAAGATCTTCAGCCACCTCCCCTCCTGCCTGAAAGAGCCAGGTGGTGGCCAGGGGAGAGTGGGAAGTTAAAGATGCATAGGACTGTTAAAACATAGCCAGATGATCCTGTAGTAGCTGAGACGGGCACCTGAAGATGTTTCTGAGCATTAGAGTATACTTTGGCTGTCCCTCTCGCCAGCAACCTCATGGCTCTGTCTCTACTCTGCTGAAATGTTTCATTTCCCACTTAATAATCTAATTTCTTGCACAATTTCTCACACAAGTCATCCATTTTGCTAATTCTGTGTTTATGGATGAAGATTCACTGGTTCACCAAAGTCTCACCGTTACTTTTCACCATCCATAATCAATGGTCATGATCACCACAGATGGTGTGCACACATTTTTGTATACAAGGGCATTAAAGAAGGAGATAATATGGCCAACACATCAATCTCTTGAAGATGCCTGTTGTATTAAATCCCTATTTAGATTATATTTAACACCCTTTAAATTATCGAAAATGTTCAAGAAAAATAAAAATACCTGTTGGAAATGTAAAAAAGAGGTAGGTACATATTTACATAGTTGGTGGAATTGTAAAAAATCAAGAATATACTGGAAGAAAATACACAACGAGATCAAAAAAATGTTCAATATTAAAGAAAGAGCTGACCCAAAAATATATCTTCTGACTATAACAGACTCAATTAAATTGGAGACCGGAAAGGAAAAAAAAAATATTTTACATGATTGTGGCCGCAAGAACATTATTTGCAAGATACTAGAAATCAGAGGACACCCCCATGGTAGAAGACTGGAAATTAAAAGTTATGGACTTTTTTGAGATGGACAAATTAACAATATTGATGAAAAAGGGCATGTTATAATTTTTTTTACAAAGAATGAGATCCCTGCGTATTTTATATACAAAAGGCAAAAAAGGGAGAATTGCATTCGGCTTTATTAAAAGAATAGAGGAGAAGAAAGGTGTAGGAAATGATCAATTAAATACTGGTGCGGCAAAAAGAGTTGGGGTGTTAGAGACATAGACTGGTATAGTGATTACTTTCCATATGAGGAAATGACTCTATGGATGAAGGTTATAGAAAATAGTAGATAGGTAAGAGTCAGTGATTTAGAAATATATAATGATTGGAGGGAACTTAGATTCCTCAAGAAAGTCAATGTAGATTATTTAGAGATTCGTAATTTGTATAATTGTCTAAGAAGTTGAAAGAGTTGACAATATAACTGTATGTAAAGGATCTGTGTAAATGAAATAGGTTGTTTGTACTGTTTTATTAGTTAAATAAAGGTTTATTTAACAATTAAAAAAGTATTTTCAAGCCTTCAGATGCAACATAGTAATCAAGATGGCTTTGGACAAACATGAAGGCACTATTTTGGCCATGTTGCTTCACTGCACTATTTTTGGAATTTGTGTGTTCCTCACTCCATCACTCCAAACAAGGGGCCTGTCAAGGCAGATGAATTGTCTGGCTGATGGTTTGGGGAAGACTGTCTATGTTACTTATGAATAGTCAATCTTGGACAGAACTTTTGCAAACATCATTGGAAGTTGGGAAGTATCCAATGTGGGTTTGCCAGGAGTTCACTTCTGTTTACGGCAACAGCAAAAGTGTTGATTGTTGCAGTAGAGTGGGAATGGATAAGACAGTCTTTGGGAAATTTCTTTCTCCGTGACTTGTATAAAATACTACCAACTAGATGCCAGAGGCAGAAATGCATCATTTGGTAGACACGTGTTGTCTGCTATCCTGGTTTGACATTATCCATCTCTGGTAAGTTAGCTTTATGTGCGAGTCACAGAGTCCACCATGGAGGAGGATAGGTTGCTTGCACATAACTGCAGTTGTCTGAGTGGTTGTGAGAGAATTCAGTGAGCCCTCCCTCTTCTTCTTGTGTTCAGTGCCCAGTCATTTGTTTGTTGTGAACTGAGGCAGATTTAGATATATGGGAGCATGGTCACTGGAGAAGGTGATTGTGCAGTTCTAGAAAACAGCTATTGAACTTGGGAACGTTCTAGACATGGCTTTGTGCAGAATCAAGAACTATACATATGAGTTCATAGATGATCATTTTTAAAATTGCAGTTATAGGTAATCAACCTACCCATCTAGTCCCATCAGCTGTTACTTCCAGAGTCCAGCTGCCTCAGTGACCTTGAATAACAATGCCACTCTCAAAGATACCTGTCAGTTGGACTCTATTGATTATTTTCATCAGGCATTACAGAACTAATGCCTTCATGTCAATTAAGACCTCCTTTGGAAATTTACTCCTTCAGATGGTACTCTTAACTCACTTTATACTCATCCAGCCCTTAAATTCTTGCACTACTTTTGTTATGTTTCTGCTGAGAGTTCTTTAGCAATTTTGAAATTATGTGCCTGTTTTCTTTGGTACAAGCATGTCCTAAACTATGTGGATTCTCCCTTCCAGAAGATGGTGGTTGTCTTTCCTTTAATCTTTCTTCTAACTTTTCTTCAGAAGGGAACCTCACAGTATATAACTTCCCAGTTACCAGTCTCCCATGGTAATGGCAGTTGTGCTGTTCAAAATGGAAACACTACATGGCCTTCTTGGATCTCTTCAGCCTCTCTCCCTTATCACCATTACATCTCCTGTATTTTGGGTCTATTGTCTAGTTTTTCCAACTAAAGTGACCTTTCCTGGCTTAATCCAGTCAGTAATTAGACTTTTCATGAATATTCCATTATGCCACAACAGTTTAGAGGATTCATCATTATCTGATCTCATAACCCAATAGACTATTGATTATTTGTAAACATTTTCTCCCCAACAGGATTGAAAAGGCCTTAAAAAATAAAATGATGGAATGGCGATCCCAGCATCCAACTCGGTGGCATCGGCAATGTACCAGTGTCTTACGACAAATTCTTCCAAAGCTAGAATTTAGAAATGGAGATACAGCTAAGGAAAAAGAAGAAAATTATTTGGAGACTTTTCATGAGCATTATTGGGTTAGTGTTTACGCTACGGTATTATTGAAATAATACAGTTCTTCAGGATACACCAAAGGGCACTCCATGAGGTATGAGTCAGCCACTAGAATTACATGTCACAGTGTTCATGCTCACATGAAAGCTGAGCTGACACTACTATTAGGCTCCAAGAATGCCTTACAGAAATAGGAAGTAAACAAGAACTCCCACTTTGAGTCTAAGGTATCTAGAAACTTATGAAGACACATATGACAGACAATAAGTTGGCCTATGGTGGGGACAGGTGCTATATCTTAGATCTGTAAAGTCTTGGTCAATGAGGCCTCTGAATCAATCACACCATAGGGACTATTTCTCTGAGTAAGGGGCTGTGCAGACAGCCCTGAAGGGGTGGCCTCTAGCTGCCCCTTTTACAGCCAGATTGGGGCTGTGACAACTGCATGCCACGGCCCTGATCTGGCCTTTGCAGGGCACAAAAAGGAGCTGCAAAAAGCAGCTCCTTTTTGTGCCCTGCAAAGGATGTGATAGCTGCAGCAGCACGACTTTACAGCGCTCCTTTGGTGCTGCATCGTGCTTATAAAATGTGCTAATGTTTAAATGGTTAACTTTCCATTTCTGCCTCTAAATTATTACATATTCTCTTTATTTGTAACAGTGCTATTGTTCTTCCTTCACAGATTGTTCAGTAAGAGTTAATAATATTTTGGTCAACATCAGAGCATGTGAGGCATTAGGTTTTTACATGTCAGTTGTTAAAACTTATATAGAAATCTATTTTTGTAGGTTACAGGATTTCCTATTCAAATGCTGTATCTGGATGTACAGTCAATAACGGAGGCTGTTTATCAGACAGGAATTCATTCTTCAGAGATTCCCAACACAGAATTTGCTCTTGCTGTGTATATCCATCCTTACCCAAATAATATGCTGTCTGTCTGGATCTATTTAGTATCTTTGGTCCGTCATCAGTAGTATCAGATCTGTTGAATCGGTTATTTGATGCACCCGAGAAATGCTTGTTCGTTGTGAATTTCTGAAATGTTATTCTTGTATTGCAAAAAAGGAAATATTCTAAGTTATTTCTTCAGTTTCATATTGTCTTTTTGCAACTAGTGTTTCTTAACCATTCCTGATATGTTTACAAAAATCTTGCTTGCTTGTGAATTTATTAAAAGGATTACTATAAATGTTTTATTTAGTTCCTGCGACAGTAAACAATGTTAAAGTATTAATAGAATTTAATAATTATTAGAAAATGAACACCTTTCCTCTGTAATGCAAGATTATTGAATGAAACCAAAATTTATATTATTGTTATAATTATTAATTAAAACATAGTGGTTTAAAATCATAAATCTATTTATTCATGTACAGGCTATACGAGAAAAGTCAGATCAGTATTTTGAAATGTATAAAACTAAAAGGCTTTCCTATGTTTTAATGAATTCAAAGAGTTTGGATGTAGAAACAACTTACCGTATATACTCGTGTGTAAGTCGACCTCATGTATCAGTCGAGGTCAACTTTTGGGACCAGAAATGGGGATTTTTATATGACTCATGAGGAGGGAGGCCGGCTGGAGACAAGCCTGCGAGGGGTGAACGCGCGCCCTTCCCAGGCTTCTCTCTAGCCAGGCTTCCTCCTCATGAGGAGGGAGGCTGGCTGGAGAGAAGGCTCCGAGGGGCGAACGTGCGCCTTTCCCTGCCTTCTCTCCAGCCGACTTCCCTTCTCAGGAGGAGGGAGGCCAGCTGGAGAGAAGGCTGCAGGGTGAACGCGCGCCCTTCCCAGTGCCGCTCCAGCTGGGCTTTCTCTAGAGGACCCCATTGCCCTGTGTATACGTCTACCCCAGGATTTTGGGGACCATTTGGGGGCAAAAATTTCGCGAGTATATACGGTAGGCACTCAACAGACCAGCAAGAAAGGCCGGAGTGAGGGCATAGTGGACCATGGTGACCACTCACTACCTGCCCCATACCAGTGTCATGCTGGCATCATGCCGTGCACCTCACTGCATGGCAGGCGGCATCACTCTGTGTCTTTGGTGCAGCTGCGCCAAAAAGCTGCAGAAGAGCTGCAGCGGCAGTGGCTATGGCACCATTTCCATGGCGCAAAAAGAAGCTGCTTTTTGATGCTTCGTTTTGTGCCGTGGACCTGCTGGGTTGGGGGCGTGGTGTGTGGTTGCTGCTTCCCCGACCCAGCGCTTCCAGTGGTGGCACAGAACCGTCTCTTAGGGCTCCTTACTCTCCATGTTAAAGTAAGGGCCTGCTAATACAGGTTTCGAATAAAATGAGAGCTGCAGAATTGTGTCATTTTCTCACAGCCTCACTTGCAAGTTTCCCATCATTCTCCCACTCCTCTGCTTTTTTGCTTGAAAGTTATCTTTAATGAGCATTTAATCCTGGTTAACATAATCCAAATCTCTGGATTCATCCTTGATTTTAAAAGGTAGGTTCCAAGTACCTTCATTTTTGTCTCTCTGTGTGTGTCTGCTACAGCTTCAAGATCATGAAATCTGGACACTTGATGTGATATAGTGCCTTGAACTCTGGAGATCAGGGTTTGAATTCCAGCTCAGCCATGAAAACCCCAGAAGGATGAGCAAGTCACATTCTCTCAGAAGACAGCAAACACAAACACAGGGCCAGTAGACATGGGCCAAAAGACCCGTTTCCTGTGCACCCCTTTCCTTCCTCTGCTGTTGACTCTGCTGGGAAGACCCATCACAGCTTCTGACATGGAAAGGGGTGCCTGGCTACACTTTTTTCACATCAAAGGCCGCAATGGGATCTTCTCAGTAAAGGTGACATTGGAGGAAGGTGCAGAAGCAAGTGGGTGTGTAAACACCTGCCCATCCCAAATTATCCTGGGGACTGACCTGGCTTGATCCATGCTATCCTGGCCTGTCTGTTCAGCCCCTAACTCTTGCCGAGGAAGCATCATGATAGGTTTGATTTAGGGTTCCCATAAATTGGTACTTGAAGGTGCACAACAACAAACTAAGAAATCACCGGGAAAGTGTTGTTCCTGTTGTGTGTCTTCAAGCTGTTTCTGACTTACGCTGACCCTAAGGCAAACCTATCATGGGGAGTTATTGGCAAGAGAACAGGGGCTAGAGAACAACTCCCTGTGCCCCATCCAAAAAGGGACATGCATGGATAAGCCGACTTATTTGCACATATATCACTAACAGGATGCTGCCCATTATGTCCAGGGTGCTGCTTATGTCCAAACAAGCTACTGTTTCATCTTAACTAAACAATAAGCCAACATCAGACTCTGGTTTACTATATTAGCTTATAGCAATAGCAACTTCATTTATATACTGCTTCATACCACCTAAGCAGTCACCAGTTTACAATGTAAACTAATAGTCCTCAACAAGCTGGGTACTCATTTTAGCGACCTCAGAAAGATGCAAGGCTGAGTTGATCCTGAGCCCATGGCTGGAATTGAACTCACAACCTCACTTGACACAAGTTGCTGCAGTACAGGCATTTAACCATTGCACCACCAGGGCTTCTCGCTTTTTTCCCTAAGCCATATATGGGTTCAGATGTGTCAAGCAATGGTTAGTTGAAAACACAGGTGAACAGTCCTTGTGAGCATGCTGAACAGCAGAGTGAAATCTCATGGACTGCTCATCATGGCCTTTCACCTCCACCCAAATTTCACTCATCAGATTTGTGTTGCTTTAAAATGCAACTAGTGACGCACTCACACCCAGGCTGGAAATGCGCCTTTGACTATTTTGTTGGATTTTAAAAGTTTGACTCCTGAATTTTAAAAGCCTGTATAGCATTTCTTTTCCAAAAGAGGTGACCATCCAGCCATTATCAAGAAATACCATTGATGAGTGTTACACAGCAGCAATACAGAGCATTTCAAAATTGGTATCAATCTTATTAATCTAAAGATTAGTTTGACAATAAAGTGTAACCCCATGGATCAATAAAAGCCATCTTAAGCCTCTAAACTAGTATGTTGTACATGAGAATTACTAAGCAAAGAACTGGAAGTTTGTAAGGACTTCACACCTTCTAAATTTGTTTCCATGTAATAGTCAAGATTTGTTACCCAAAAAACGAGTCCAATAGTATTCTTTTCTATCAGTACCTGGATCTTCTGCAAATGCTATCCAGACTTAAATGCAGTGGGCCCTTGGTCTCCACTGGGGTTTGGTTCCAAGAACCCCCCCCCCATGCATACCAAAATCTGTGGATGCTCGAGTCCCATTAAATAAAATAGCACAGTAAAATGATGTCCCTTATATAAAATGGCAAAATTAAGCCTTGCTTTTTGGAGTTTATATTTTTAAAAATATTTTCAAGCCACAAATGGTTGGATCTGTGGATATGGAGGGTCAGCAATATACTAATGCTAGCATAGGTTGATGTTTAAGATAGCATGAAGCACATTGAATGAACCAGGGAAATGTTTCATTCTTAGGAGATAACATCCTACCAAATACATTGTGTTCTCTCTGTACACTGGTGTGTATGAACTCTAAAGAGGAAAGTTTCTTGTAACTTATTTTCTTGACAGCAAGAGTATAAATATGCTGTTGAACGCTTAGATTTCAACCCTTTTGAGTATATGGTCAGTATTGCAATCTTATACTGTACCAGTGTAAAGACTGTACATTTATTATTAGTTGTTCAAAGCTTATAAAGAAAAATTCCCTCCCTTCCTCTCCTTTCCAGAAGAGGGTATCTCATGAAATGTAAGAGTACTCACTCTGTAAAACACTTTTAAAATACTGTTTCCTACTTCACTTCCTGCCTTTTGTGGTTAGTATCTAAATCAGACTTCAAAGAGTGTGCTGGGATGTGTGCTCAAATTATGAACTCCACTTTATATATTCAAACACACAGACAGGTTACTCAAAACTAGTTTTATTTTTAAAAAGAGTGCATGGCACTCATCCAGATTTCTTTATTGTGGATATTTCTCTCATGACCATGACACACACATTTTAACTCCTGCAGAAGGAACTTCATAATGTGTTGATTCAGTGGAGAATGACCAAACCCATTAAAAAAAAAACAACTGGAAATGTTTCACAGTGCATATTCTATTGTCAATATAATGCTAGAATGTCAAACTCAAAATGCTAAATAATAAATAAATAAAAAACCAAAGAAAGCCATAAGCCCAATAGCATGTAGTGGATCCTTTAAAAAAACCAAACACACAAGTCTAATGACTTAAATACAAACAAGATACCCTATGTAGGCTTTGCTGTGTTAACTAGTAAAATTATCCCTCCCTCCCCATAATTCCAGTGTTAATTAGCTAATGATTTTGAGCGTAAAGGCCTACAAGATAGATTCCTCTGATTTATTAGTAACTCTACTCTGCTGTCTTGCACATGGAAGATGAAACTGAAACCAATGCATCCTGCTGGTATTTCAAGCCATGGTTCACCACAAAACTGTACATTCAAAGTATTATTGAGGTAGTCAAACAATGAAGAATTTTTCATATAGTATTGCAAACTGAGATGTGTATTTTTCTCTTCCAGATGCATTCTGCAGTCCTTCATCCCCATTTAAAAACGAAGCCATCAGTAATGTACACCATATAACAAGACATTTCCACTCTTAACTAACTTTCTTTTCCCTCTGAAGGAAGAAGGGAACAAAACTAACACTAAAATGGGCATAAGGAAGTAGTAAATAATTCCCTAACATATAAAAGATGTTGTTTGAATGTTTTCCATCCTTTTTTCAGAAGTCCCTTTAAATCACATGCCTTGAAAAATATATTATGGAATAAAATAATCACCACTACATAGGATTGCTTCTCCCCTAAATTAAAGAATATTTTTTGTAATCTGTTCTGCTCTTTAAAAAGGGCATTTAGCAATATCACTCTCCTCTAAATGTCAAGTGTTTTAGGATGGCCCCTTCTTCCCTTGGAAAAGTGTGTTGTATCAACATCCAATTCATATTCTTCAACCACATCTGTCCCCACTCCCAATATTCTTTTGGAAAAACCCTCAAGATATTCCCAGACCGAAGGCTGCAAGTACTACCCCATACTCCCAACCTCTACAGATTCCTTTCCTTTTCTACCTTGGATGGTCAACTAATTCTTAATTTTGTAAGCTAGAGGAGATTTCCTTAACAAAAGTTTTTCACCGATATCCTCTCCACACTTAAATAATTCTGCTTCTGATTGAGCTCTCTCACTTATGATAGTTATGTGATAATAGTATCACAGCACACTTAGTGTTATTGCCTGATTCACACCATAAAAATATTGGAATCACTATTTATTTCATAGTAGAGACAGGAAATTTAGCTCTGTGCTAGAGCTGCACATTTCCATTTCTCATATCTTCTATAGATATCAACTATAAGGCTGTATTTCTTGTAAGCACTTGAGTTGTGCTTCCCCAGTACAAACACTGGGAATTCATATAATGAAACAAAATCTGAGTTTTCTGGATAAAGTAAGTGGTTGCATAAACTAGGGGAAATCACAAACAGTTCTCCCCACCCACAGCAAGTTTCTTTAAAAAGCACACTTTTGGATGAAGGGAATAGCCTGGATGACTATCTGAATTCCCTTTGGTATTTGCAACTGCATTTACAGTAAGCAAGAGAACTCCAGATAACTACTTCCACAATACAGACCAGTATCACAGTAGTTTGATTATTCCCTGAGTTAGTATGACAATTTGTCTCTAAATGGTCTCAATGAAGACAACAGTACTTTGAAATAGAAGACATATGCAAATATTAATCCATTATAGCAAAAAAACAAAAACAAAACCCTCATCCACAGGTATGGATGAGAAACTGAGCCACTGATTAAATGAAGAGGTTCACTTCTCTTCCACCTGTCTCTCCATTTCCTGAAAAATGATGGCACTTCATGGACTTTTGATGCCTTAGTCAATACTGTATGGAGGTGTGCAATAGGGGTCACTCTTTGTGGGAAGACAAATGTGCAGTCAGGACAGGTTTAAGCTGAACACAAGTAACTTCTGTGAGTCTGAATTATTTCCCCCAATGTTCTGAAATTTTAGCACCCTGTTGAAGATATGTTCTCATATCTATAAATTCTGATTTACTTTTGCGGATGGGAAATGGAATCTACCCATTTCCTTTTCCTACTGCCCTCCATTTTAGTTGATACTGACAACATTTAGGGTTCCCCTGTAGTTATCACCTCTCAAAGCAGGGGGTAATACAAGGATAACGTCCAGCAAGCTGGTAGCTTCGGTTGTAAGAAACACTTAAACATGGCTTCACTTCTATTGGTACAGCTAAAGACATCCCAGTAGCAGTCTGTATATGGCCTCGAGCTTGAACACCACCTTGTAAACCACCGAGACAAGCATGCAGTGGATAAGATGATGTGGGACCAGATGATACAATCTGCTGACAGTTCTGTTGTGTTGCAGTTTGAGGATACTGTAGAGGAGTCTGATGTGCTTGAATATACTGGGGTATGTGCTGCTGAGGAGATTGAGGGGCTGTTTGAAATAAACTGGGCTGGGCAGCTTGAGAAACATGTTGTCCTTTTTGCTTGTTGGCTTCTTTTACATCATTGTCATGGGCACTAGAATATAAAATTAAACTTAGTTAATGCCCTGTTTTATGGCTACAATTCACAATCAACTCATCCCATATGCAAGTATAGGATATTTCCATGTGTCCTTAATGAAGACCAGTATTACTACTGGCAGTATCACTTTGTGCCCAGCAGTCCACTCCTGTACATACTTTATTAACATGTATATATTTATATTTATATTTATACAGAGCGGTTTTTTTGGATTTTGGAATATTTACATATACATAAGGTATCTTGGGAGATAAAATCCAAGTCTAAACATGAAATTCATTTATGTTTCATATACCCCTTATACACACACCTAAAAGGTAATTTTATATACTATGTTTTTAATACCTTTGTGCATGAAACACTGCATTGGCTAACATATTGTAAATTGCTTAGAGAGTACTTAGCATTACAAAGTGCATAGAAATGTAAGTGCTATTGCTACTGGCATTCTCTATTGCAGTTGTGGATTCATAACCTAGAGTTACAGATCTGTAACTGCTCCATATTTAGTAAGATTATGGAGTCATGACTGTGGCACTATTGCCATGATTGTAAATGCCCACCTTAACAGCCAGCAATGAGTACCCAGACTGTTGGGGGCTAATTAGCTTACTTGCAAATTAGCTTACTTGCTGTTCACCGCTATGATCTCTGGAATAGCGGTATATAAATAAAATAAATTATTATTATTTATTATTAAAAGGTCTGATCAGCGGTTGATTGAAGCACACAGAATGTGATGTTTCCAGCCCCTCCCACCATAAAGCAATGCTGATAAGGAATTGTGCCAATGGTCCTGCTCTTTATTGTTGCGGCCCCACTTGCTGGTGGGAGGCAGCTGGAAATGTCAGACTGTGCTCCAACTTGCAATGGAACAGACCTTCTTCTCTCAATGTGGCTGCTGGCTGTTAAGGTAGGCTTCAGTAGTTGGTCCAGGAGACAATAGTTATGTATCTGTAACTAAGCAGTTGATGGAGAATATTGGTGCATATTAGAAAATTGCCTTGTTTCCCCATTTGAGGTGAACAAGGGAATATAAATCAAATGACCACTTCTGCTGGATCGGAAATTTGGGGGAAATCCTTGTGTGGTTTAAATATAACAGGCTATCAAAGTGAGAAACCACTATAAAAACTTACACCAACAGCCGTTCAATGCATGACACCAAGAAGTCCCAGGAGTATGCAGTGAGACGATGGAGTCGTGCTGGCCATGTTGGGGAAAGACGCAAGATCATCCTTGAAGAAGCCACACATGCAGCAGCCACTAACGAAGGGGCATAATTTAAAAATGCATGATCTGGAGAGACATCGGAGGATCACGGTTAAGTCAAACACAGTATTAGCTGTGCAACTAAGTAACTACAGGCGTCTTTAGAACAAAGCCATGAAAACGCACCTTGCAGGGACACCTCCAAAAAGTAGTCAGCATATTTTGCCATATACAACTTTGTCTTTTCCAGGCACACCATTGGCCATCCATCATGGAGATCCGATTCATGCACAGCAATAGAAAGATAATAGTCAATAAAGTGAGCAGCTGTTGGGAGGCAAAGGTTCCACTGGAAGGTTTCTAGTAACAGCAGCTCCATATGCAGCAAGTTCTGTTTAGTTAGGACCAAGTTCATGTTAGTCATACAACCCAGGCTGTTTAGCTGTTCAAGTTTAGGCACACTGTCTTCCTTTTCTTCAAATTTACCTTGAAGGAAATGAGAAGATGAAATAGCATTATGCAATTAATTACGTAACCAAAGAGATTATGTATGTTTCCATAGCTGAAGCATCATATCTCAAAAAGAGAAGACTCCTTTTTATAAACAGTTGCTATAAAAAAAATAGGTAATAGCTTGTTCTGGGGGAAAGTTACAATTCCAGTATACTCTCTGATCACTTATAGAAAAGCACAACTGGGTGTATTTTTCATGTAGAAAAGATAGATAACAAATCTATGTTTGAGAACAATTTTTTTTAAAAAAAGCAAGTTTCTCATTCAAAGATGAACAGTGTCTGTGTGCATGTGTATTTTTAAAACTCTTATTTTTCATTTGTCATAACTTGTAATAATCTAGTTTGATCTTCATATTTTCAATTGCAATGCAAAAGAGAACAAGATGTTTTATAGCCCCTTAAAGACTAACAAATTTTATTTGGCATAAGTTTTCACTGGCTCTAGCCAGCTTCACCAGCTAAAGCTAACCCAAAACAAGACTTGTTAGCCTCTTAAGTTCCACATGTCTCACACATCTTGAAATTAATACAAAAAAAGTTTACATATTTTGAGAAATTCTGCCCAATGCCATTGCAAAATTAACCACCTCAAACCTATTAAAGTAACCACAATAATTTCTGGTAATCATTCTGCTCACAGTGAGTGATGCCCTGACATAGGGCATGTAGACATGAATGAAACTCAACTGCTATTCCACATAAACCAATGAGTAACTGCTTAATCTCTTTACCTCCCTTGCAATCTTTTAAAATCTTGCAACAATTTCTGTGATTTCAGAGCATATACAATCACCCTTCCACATCTGTGGGTTTGATTTTTGCAGCTTTGATTATTTATGGATTTGATTAATAAATTATCTCTAGGAATCTTTTGGCCCTCCAGTGTGAGTTTATGGGCAATGTCTGCCAGAAGTTACACTGGAGAACCTAGAGATTCTTAGAACGTTTCTCTAGGTTTTTGTAGGTCCTCCAGTGCAATTCTATGGTCACCTTCCAGCAGACCACAGACCTGTGCTGGAGGACCTAGAGATTCCTAGAGTGCAATTCTCTAGGTATTTTTTTTATTATTATTATTTATGGGTTTTCCACTTTTACAGGCCTCCTGCACCCCTAACTGCAGCAAATGTGGAGGCCCATTGTAATGGGCTGGAAAACCAAGTAGCATTACATGGGTAGCGGTTGTAAAATTTTGAATAAAAGATTTGACATTAAATATATAAACAAGAGCAAAATACCACTAAGTAAAAATCAAATATAAGTTAGGTTGGGTAAAAATTGGGCTGTGAAAATAGTACCCAAGGAAGTTGTAAACTCCGGCCTGTGGAATAATGTGTCTAAGTGGATAGAGAACATGGGCTTAGTGTACCAGAACTGGATCTCAAGATGATTGATTTTAATGTTCAGTTCCAAAAAAGTTTGGAATAAAGCCACACACTTGCTGGACTGAGTAATATCAACTGATTAAGCCTGTTGCTTTATACTTACTTGCTAACAGCAAGCAGGAAAGAGCAACCACATGTAGCTGTTGAATTGATATGTCATAACGGTCCATAAAGAGGTCTAGTAGATAAACAGCAAGATGTCGGGCAGCAGGACAGAGTCTGAAGCGATTGCTCACAATGGCAATCAAGTCTGCAAAATATCTTCTCAGGTTCAGCTGGGGAGAGTGGCCTTTATATGACGGTAGCTTCAGCTCCTAAGTGGAGAATAAGAAATATTTTTACGACAATGCTACTACTGTTTATGCACAATTAAATAAATATAAAATATTGGTATGATTTAGTATCCTAGGGTTACAGTTCATCCTTTTTTCACAGTTAAGAACAGGTACTATACAAGTACTAAGGATATACAACAGTTGAAAGGATCTACAGAGTTGTGTGCATGCAACTGATGCTTATCTCTGTGCAAATACCAGAACTTTGTGCACATTTACACCATCATTATGGTAAATGAATCAAGATATCAGGTGAGGACAAACAACATGGCTGCTGCTAATGGCTGAATCCATGCTGCAGAAATAATGCCACAATTCAATGCTATGGAATTCTGGGAACTGTAGTTTTGTGAGATATGCCAGTATAGTGGTGTGGTTTTGAGTACTGAACTACAATATTGCTTTTAAAAAAATTAAAATTCAGGGAAGAAAAGTTGCCCTGCAGACAGTAGGGCTACCTCAACAAACCACGCCCTAGCTTAAAAATCCTTTGGACATGTGGAAGTACAGATTGAAGCAATTGCTACAAACATTACCCACCCACCACCCAAATGAATGGAACAGGCATATACAGAGGCAACAAGAACTGGCAAAACCCATAGTTATATCACAACTCACACTGGAAGACTTCGGAAAAGACAAAAATAGTGTGCCAGAGATAAAAACAAATAATTTAGCTGCAGAATGGACAGTATGAACCCCCCCCCCCCCAAATATCCGCAGGGGATACATTTTCAGACTTTGTATGCATAGGCAAAACTATGGATAGTAGCAAACACCAGGCTGGGAAAAACAGGGAGGGAGGGAGGGAGGGATGCAGCTCTACTGCCCTGCCCCTTCCTCCCTCCTGACAGGCCTTGGAGAGCTTTCCACATGCCCCACTCTATCTTTGTTGGTCATGGGATGAAGACAGGGGGATGCCCCATTGTGCAGCAGCCAGCTGGCCAGAAGTACCTGCCTTGGCCACACCCAGCTCACCTCCATCTCTAGTTTATGTTTCTTGGCTGAAAGAAATGTGGGGGTGAAGCTGTACAGCTCTCTTGGTGGCAGGCACGATAGTCTTGTGTACAAGAACAAAAGGAAGGAAGGCTGGCTGGCTGCTTGGTTGCTACTCCCAAGGATGCAAAAGAGAGCAGCAACCGAGCATCTGGCCATCCAGCCGTCCTTTTGTTATTGCATGCAAGAGCGCGGCACCCAACACCAACAGATGTGCACAGTTTCATGCATCCGGGCCTCCTGCACCTCTCTGAGAAGCACAAATTGCAAGTGATGAGTCAGACATAGCCAAAGTAGATGTTGCTCGGCAGTTGGCTGTGGTGTGAAGTGGGGGTCAGAAATGGCAGCAAGGTGAGGATGGAGGGGACTGTGGGAAGAAGGAAAGTGGAACTGGTGTTGACGCTACTTCCCTCCCTCCCTTGACACCTCGAATGAGGAGAAGTCAAGGAAAGATTCTGGCTGGCAGCAGTGACCACACCTATGGATCGCAGGTACCAGTCCCATAGATACAGAGGTCATACTGTAATTCCCAATGTTTCCATATCCTGAAATATGATAAAGTATAGCTGAGTATGTTACCATGAGATAACTCTCCCTCTGCTTCACAAACAGTGTTTGTAACTATGCTTATTTGCCACAGCTCCCTATGTTTTATGACCCCCCCCCCCCCAAATGGCTAGGAGTTTGATTCAGTATGTCATGATATTACACAATGTAAAGGAATCAAATACAGTAATACTGAAGACTATGATCAGAATTCTCAAAGTTTGAGTTGTGGCTGTTGTCAAAAGCAGCAGTCATGGCTACAGATTGAATTAGGGCAGCAGTGCTGAGGTCAAAGCAGTTTGGCCTCCCGCTCAAATGCTGTTATTCCAAGTGAACATCTTCTCCTCTTACCAATTCTTAGGCAAGAATATTTGGGAAATTTCATAGAGGATGTGAGAGTTATATCTAACCTAAAGCCTCCCACATTACATGCAGTGCAGCATTGCCTCTGAAATGCAGGCTTGTCACCATGAGAACATTTCCACTTTGTCAGCTTGGAGAAATGAAACCTGCCTGAGACAACCCTATGCCTCCCCATCACCAGCATAGTCACCAGACACTACTTTAATTTCAGTACATGGAAGAGACCACAAGGTCAATCCAGTCAAGCCCCATTCTGTCATGCTGGAATACATAATCAAAGCACCCCAAAACACGGCCATCCAACCTCTGTTTAAAAACCTCCAAAGGAGGAGACTTTACCACTCTCTGAAGGAATGTGTTCCACTGTCGAACAGCCCTTACTGTCAGTAAGTTCCTCCTAATGTTGAGGTGGAATCTCTTTTTAATGTAGTTTGCATCCATTGTTCCATATCCTAGTATCTGGCGCAATGCAGCAGACAACAAGCCTGCTTCACGCTATCACTGTGCTCAAAATAAATTTTCTCTCAATCCAGTATATCCACCTATTCCATTCCTACGGCACAAAAACAACTAGACAATTCACTACATGACCTCATTGTATGAGCTCCACTCTCAGAACAGTCCTGTCATACAAAGAGATATTGGTTGCTAGTTTACATTTTGACGGAGCATATGACTAAAACTAATTCAAGTGGTGCAGGCAATTCTTGAGGGCATGTACCATTCAGTCAGCAATCCAGGAAGTTGCCCAAGATGAAAAGGACAGACCCTTGTTTACTGTCTACTTGAGGCATCATGCCCAAGGGCACAAAGGTCTTGAGAAACAGTTAAACTGGAAAGAAAGACCTGCCATTATTAATCAGTATCTGATATTTACAGCAGTAGTAACTGCTTAGAGAGCATTTGTGTTACCAGAGGCAACTACATACAACAGGCATAATAAATAGGTGCAAAGTGATTACACAACTGATAGAACTGAATCAGTAAGAATCAGCAGCTGGCAATTCCTGTCAAGTGGCCTTAGTTCTTCTGGTAGCGCTTATGTCAGAGTTGCACCGGTGTAAGAATGCAGACAATATAACTTTGCTTTATGCAGAAAAGCTGCCCATGGTGAATATTTATCCTCCTGATGAAGTACAGCAATCCTGTCAGAAACAGGTAGCAATTCTTCAAATATTTGTAAGAACAGAAAAACCAAAACCACTGGAACCAAGTATATATCCACTTATAAGTACAAGCAACCTTTTAAAAATCCTTTGGTGACTTCTATTTGTTTCCTTAAGTACTGGTAGAATTTGACCCTCTCCATGGAATCTCACTAAGCAAAAAATGTTAACCATTTCCAGATATTAATTTGAACAAGAGGGCTGGTTTTTAAAAATATTATTATTGTTGTTGCCAGTCTTCAAAAAGAGAGACCTGAATTGGTCCATCAATTTCTAACCAGGCTCTAAATCACTTAGCCTTAATGTCTTTTTAACAACCACCCAGCCTCTCTCACAGATGTTCCTGTGATGCAGCAACCCACTATCACATTTCTCTAATTTGTGTAGTTCAGCCACATTCCCATGAACCTATGTTCAGTAGTGATCCAGGTAGACTTTAAGGCAAGTCTTCAGAAGTTGCCCTGATGGACCCTTTCAAGTAAAAAAGGCCCTGACACATGGGATGATTCCAAAGTGGCAACCAAGCATATTCCACTTTGGGGGCAATTACTTTCCTCATAAGGCCTGAATAGGCAGTGACTAAACAGATTGGCCAGAAACCTGTATCAGCTACTTAGTTAAGTACATATGCTTAACTTCCCCTGGCTTGCTCACCTCAAAGCTGATGGAAACTGTCATTCAACACTGCTCCAAGAGCCAACAGAGTACTCCTCCTTCTCCCCATGCAGCTGATATCCAATAAAGTAAGAGGTTAGGGGAATTACAATCATGTCAATAGTGTCAAAATCATGACTAAGTAGTGATCATGAATATAGAACATTTACCTAATTTACTCATCCATTTTGTATTCATGATCACTTTGTTGTTGTGTACTTTCAAGTCATTTCCAACTTATAGCAAACCTATAATGGGGTTTTCTTGGCAAGGTATGTTCAGAGGTTTGCCACTGCCTTCCCTTAAGGCCAAGAGAGCGTGACTTGCCCAAGGTCACCCAGTGCCAAGCGGGAATCAAACCCTAGTCTCCATAGTCAACCACTTAACACACAAACACTTACCATGCTGCTTAGCCACAATTTTGACACTATTACCATGATTGTAACTCCCCCCCCAACCTACTTTACTGGTCATCAGCTGCATAAGGAGTAGGAGGTCCCCCCCCCCCCCCCATCTGAAGTCATCACCAGCTGAGCAGTCTGCCCATCAGCCAACTTAGTGATGATTCCTTCAGATCTGAAGAAGTTGGGCTGCATCTTGTGGAATCCTGAAGTTTGTAGCTTAGTGAAGCACCAGAGCAATTTGGCTGAGAGTTGCAAATGCCCCATGAAACTACAAGGGCTAGGATTCCACAGTATAAACATGGCAGTTAAAGGGGACTCATATCACTATAATAGTGTGGAAGGGCCCAAGGTGGCGATAAAGAGGCTTGAATTAATTTCTTGAACATCATGTCACAGTCACCTTTTCTGCATCTGAGGAAGTAGGCTGAAGTCTACAAAAGCCCATGCTTCTTTCTCCCTTTCAGTGAATCTCAAAGGTCCTACAAGATCCCTTTGCATAATGATTTTTCAGACTAACACAGCTATGTCTTTGAATTCAGTCACCTTTTCTGTAAGTGCTGGAAAGCATTTTGCACTGAGCAATTGATTCAGCCTACCTCATGTTACAGCTTCAGACTCTTCTACAAAAAAGCAACAGTGATTTACATATGTGAAGCAGCCACCTTGACTCAAGACAATAACTAAGATTTCTTGGAGCTTCTTCAAGTTCCATCACTGCCACAGAAATGTTTATTTAGACTCCAATCCAGAAAAGAGAGGCACAGACTGATGCTGGACAGGGTTAGACACACCCAGACATGGCAGTCAGGATATTAACTTTCTTTTTGTAAACATAGAGCAGGCTTTTTTCATCTACTCTCTGCACCAATTATAAAATTTGCTCCTGGGAGTTCCTCAGGAATGGCATGTGAGGGTCTGGAGATAGTGGGGTGATGTTAGAATTACCACCTCCATGATGGGAATGGAGCAATTTAGGCTCTAAATCTCAGAAATCAATGGCAAGTCATAACTGTATAGTTGGCCCTCTATATTCACATATTCATCTACTCTTGAAAATATTCCAAAATAAAAATAAAAAAGAAATCAAGCAAGAGAGCAAACCTTGACTTTGCCATTTTATATAAAGGACACTATTTTACTATGCCACTGTATTTAATGGGACTTGAACATCCACAGATTTTAGGGGGCCTGGAACCAAACCCTAGCAGATACCAAAGGGCCACTGTATAAGGCCACAATCCTGTGTGTGTCTATGCAGGAGACACACTGAAATCAATGAGTTACCAGGTAACTGTGCAAAGGATGATAACCAGTTTCACCTAAAGCTTAGTCTCATTGAAACTGGCAATGCAAGTTATTAGAAGCCTACTTAATCACTAAGTTTCAGTGGCAAGACTAACTTTCAGTGCGTGTTGTGCAGGTGCCTAGAAACAAACAAATTCAGCAAGTCTTGCTTTTTAGTAGTGTGCTTAGGATTACAATCTCTGCCTCAGCACAGCACTGAGGCAGCACAGTGTAGCAGTCTGAGACTTGGACCAAGACTCCTGAAGACCAGGGTTTGAATCCCCCACTCAATCATCAAATACACTGGGTGACTTTGGGCAAATCACACTCTCTGAGTCTCAGAGGATGGCAAAGCGCTATGTAAATCCTATGGTGCTATATAAATAAAAATAATAATAATAATAATAATAATAATAATAATAATAATGGCAATGGCAAACTCCCCCTGAACAAATCTTGCCAAGAAAACCCCATAACAGGGTTGCCCTAAGTTGGAAATGACTTGAAGGCACACAGGGCAGGAGGTGGAGAGAAAAAGAGTCCAAGGCATGTTTCCTCCCTCTGTCCCACCCATGCCAAAGGCTCCAAAACTGTGACCAGCCCACCTGGATCTAACTTTCCCCTCCATCAGGCACAACTTTCTGATTTGGGACTCAACCAGGAAAGTGAACAGCCAGGGTGATGGCAATGGCCTCACTCCCAGGGTGTTACCTTGTAGCGGAGGGCTTGGTGGATATCGGCGGCCAGCTGTCCCTTCCACCACTGCACCTCCAGCTCCATGGGACGAGGCGGGGTGGCCAGCAGTCAGCAGCAGCAGCCTTGGAGCCTGAAGAGGGAGAAAGAGGAATGGAGAAGCAGCGCTCGCTCAGAACAGAAGTAGCTCATCATCCCCTCCCAGGGTAACCGGAGGTCCTCCTTTTCTGGGACTTGCCCGACTTTTCAACCTTCTGTCCAGGAGGAATTCCAAAATGTCCTCCTTTTGAGCATGACTAAGAAGTAGGAATTTATATTTATATTAGAGTGTTTTTAGCCTTTATTCTGTCATGTCCTCCATTTTTCTTGAATGTCCCACATTTTGCAGTGTCTTGTTCTCCTCTGCAGTTAGGACATCTGGTCGCCCTGCATGCAACCCACTGGGTGATCTTGGGTGAGTCGCTCACTCTCTCGGTCTCAAGGGAAGTCCATGGCAAATCTTGCCCAGAAAACACAGGGTGACCAGAGGTCCTTTTCCAGGACACGCCCTACATTCCAAACTTCTGTCCAGGAGGAATTCCAAAATATTTCTAGGAGTGTTTTTAGCTTTCATTTGTCCTGTCCTACATTCTGCAGTGCCTTGTCCTCCTTAGCAGTGAGAACATCTGGTCACCCTGCTCCATGCCCACTAATGATGGGGAGGGGGGGCTTTTTACTTTGGCTCCCCTCCATTAAACCCTTCCCTCAATTTCTCTCTCCCGCCCCAGATTCCCAGCATCCCCAGACACCTCTCTCTTCAGGGAGAGTCAGCCCACTGACATGCAAAGCAGCTGATCCCACTCAGCCCCATGGGAAGGAGGGGGGAGAAGTGGATGGGGGATCAGGATACTAGGGGGGGGGGGGCAGTGGCTTCTGCTGCTGCAATTCTCCTTTTTCCTGAAATGTTGAGATGATCTTCTAAGACGGAGGGAGTTCTAGCAAGACAGACTCTTCTAAGCGGGCTGAGTCTGAATTGAGACTGTTGGGACTTTTCTAAGAGGCCTGAATCTGAACTGAGACTCCTGAGACTCTTCAGAGGGCTAAAACAGATTGCAGAAATAATGCATCTTGAGACCACTTTTACTGCCCTGGTTGAGTGCCAGGGAATCCTGATAACTATACAGTAGTTTGTTGTGGCACCAGAGCTCTCTCACAGAGAAGGCTAAATGTTTCACAAGACTACAGTCCCCAGGGTTCCCTAGCATTGAGCCAAGGCAGTTAAAATGGTCTCAAGATGGATTATTTCTGTCTGTCGAGATTTTTCTAAAAGGGCTGAATCTGTCAGGATGTTTCTGAGAGGACTGAATCTGAATTGAGAATGTGGATACTTTTTTAAGAGAGTTGAATCTGAACTGAAACTCTTCTAAGATGGCTAAATCTGGATTGAGGATGAATCGAGACTGTGGAGACTTTTCTAAGACTCTCAAGACTGTCCAGGCTCTTAAGAGGGCTGGATCAAGACCCCAGTGTCTTTTTTGCTTTCAAAGGCAGTGGGATCAAGGCGGCGAGACTTTCTTTCATACTTCATAAGAGGAGGGTTCTTTGGGGTTCCCTTCAAGGAGAGCTTTCCTCACCTCTGTCTCTCATTCTTTCCTGGCCTCTCAGGACCAGAAAGGGTTCCAGGGGAGGGAAGGGTAGAGTATAGCTGAGCTCTGGAGGCCCCTGCTTGATGTAAGAGAGCTCCCTCCCTGATGGAAAGGAAGGTCAGTGAGTAGAGGCGGAGGGACTTGGGTTGGGGTTGATGGGAGAAAGGAAGGGGGCCAGGAAGATGTGGGTAGATAAAAGGGGGAGAGGAGGAGGAAATGGCGTAGTAAGGGGGGAGAAGGGGGTTGGAAGTTGATGGTGGAAGAAGCACGGGGTTGGGACGGGTGTGAGGGTAGTGGGGGGCTGGGGAACTGATGGGGAAGGGAAGGAGGGGAAAGTAACTGGGGGAAGGAAGGGGTTGGGGAAAGTGCTTGTGGGGAAAAGAAAGGCAGGGGTCCAGGAAACTGATGGGGGAAGAAGGAGGGGGGTGGAAACAGGGGGAGGAGTGGGTTGTGAATTGATGGGGGAGAGTTAGGAAGGGAGGGAAAGGGAAAGGGAGGTGGGGGCTGTGGAAAAGGAGGGGGAGGAGGAGGAGGAAGAGGGGAAGTAGCTGGGGGAGAAGGAAGGAGGCTGGGAAAGTGAGGGGTGGCAGGGAAAGGGGTGGGGAAGAATAGTAGGAAGGGTGGTGGTGAAACGGGAGGAAGTATTGATGGGGAGGAGGGGAGGAGGATGGGGAAAGGGGGAGGGAAGTGGGTTGTGGAAGCGAGGAGGAGGGGAGGTAATTGGGGGAGAATGAGGAGGCAGACGGTGGGGAAAGGAGGGTGAGAGGAGACTATGGGAGGAAGGAGGGTCGAGACTGACGGGCAGAAGATGGAGGAGCGGGAGGAGGAGGCCCTTCCCTCCCCCTGAGATGCGAAGGGTCCAGCGGGGCTTTTTCTTTTTTTCCTTTCAGGACCCCTTCTCTCTTCTCTCTCTCTCTCTCTCCTTCCTTCCTTCCCTCGGAGTCCGACCGCAGCGCAACAACGGCCAGCCCTTCCTCGTGGCAGACAAAGCGGCCCCCAGGGCGAGGCTCCCCTCCTGGGCGCTCACTCACCTCACTCGCTGCCCGTCCGGCCCGGGGCTGCTGCTCCCTCTCCGTCTCCTTCTTCCTCCTCCTCCGCCGGCGGCAGCAGCGAGGAGGGCATTCCCAGAGCCTCGGGGAGCCTCCTCCTTCCGCCAGGGCTCCTCCATCACCGGCGCCGGCTCCCCGCCGCCGCCGGGGCCATTGTTAAAAGGCCTCCCCAGAAGAAGTCGAGAGAAAGAGGGAGACGGGCTCCTTGTATACAAAGAGCAGGAGCCCAGGGGGCACGCGGCCGCGCCTCGGCCAATCACAGGCTGTTTTACAACTCCGCTCGAGACACGCCAGCCAATCACGGAGCGGCATGCAAAAATGGAGGAAGGGGAGGGGGAAGGCGTCGAGGGGAAAGATTGAGAGAGAGAATGAGGCCCCGCCCACTGTTTCATGTGTTGTTGCCCTGACTGGGAACTTTTTGGGCCAATTGGGTTGCCGTAGGTTGCCTCAGGTTTTTTAGGGAAATAGGGGGGAAGGTGAGGGAGTGAGTGAGTCACGTGTTCAGGTGTTGTTGCCCTGACTGGGAAGTTTTGGGCCAATTGGGTTGCCGTAGCCCCCTTTATTTTAGGGAAATGGAGGGAGAGGGAAAAGGTGAGGGGGAGTCACGTGTTTAAGTGTTGTTCTTGTGTGGCTCCTGAGTGTATGGTGGCTCTGAGGAGAGGGTTTGCCATGGCCATCCTGAGGCTGAGAGAGTGTGACTTGGCCAAGGTCAACACACACAGCCTCCCTCCAGTGGGTTTTTATGCTCCAGCAGGGATTTCAACCCAGATCCCAGTGCTCAAACCACCATGCCACACTCCCTCTCAAAGGTGTCTAGTCTGGATTAAAGTGAGATACATAAAAGAGGGAGTCTTAAATGGTGGTGGTTGTGTGGCTTCGGGCCACTTCCAGCTTAGATGACTCTGAGGGGAACCTATCATGGGGTTTGTAGGGTTTTTTGTGGGTTTTTAATAAACAAACAAACAAACAAATAAATAACACTTTTATCTGTGCCCTGCTTTTCTGTAATAGAACAATCAAAGCGGCTTACATGGTTACAAAAATATTTCAACACCATCCTAGACCATGCTGGCTCTTTAATCCCTCTCAAAAGTATTAGTCTCAAAAGTGTCTTTGGGTTTGCAAAAATATAAACATCTTAAATTGCTGGTGTTGTGTGCCTTCAAGTCATTTCTGACTTACGACAGCCCTATAATAATAGGGTTTTCTTGGCATCATTTGTTCAGATGAGGTTTGCCCTTGCCTTCCCCTGAGGCTGAGAGAGTGTGACTTGCTCAAGGTCATCCTGTGGGTTTACATGGCCGAGGCAGGATTTGAACCCTGGCCTCCTGAGTCTTTGTTTTGACACTCAAACCACTAGGCCATAATGGCTCTTACTCCCTCTTTAATCCTCCCTGGATTAAAAAAATAAATAAATGAAGGAGAGAGTCTTAAACTGTTGTTGTTGTTGTGCACCTTCAACTTGTTTCCGGCTTTTGGTGACCATAAGAGAAACCTATCATGGGATTTTCATGGCAAGTTTTATTCAGAGGGGTATGTAGAGAGATCTTGTAGCAAGTTTGAGACTAACTGAAATAAAGAAGTTGGCAGTAGGAGCTTTCCTAGGCTAAAGCCTACTTCCAAATGTATCTGAGGAAGGAGACTTAGGTCTAGGAAAGCTCAGCTGCCAACTTCTTTCCTCCAATGAGTCTCAAAGGTGCTACAAGATCTCTACATACTGATTCTACAGACTAACATGGCTATACAGTATCTTTGTATTCAGAAGGGGTTTGCCATTGCCTTCCTCTGTGGCTGAGAGTGTGATTTACCTAAGGCCACCCAGTTGGTTTACATGTCCAAGGCAGAATTTGGACCCTGGTCTCCAGAGTCATCATTCAAACCACTACAACCACACTGGCTCTTACTCCCTCTCAAAGGAGCTACAAGATCCCTTTGCAGGCTTAAATTACTCAGTTATTGCCTTTTCCTGGGGTTATGCAAAGGCATGTGTTGGAGGGGGAAAGGGTACAAGAGTAAGGTTACCTGACTCACACCAGCTGAGAAAAAGGTTATACATACAGTTGAGGCAAAAAAGCAAATGCAATATAAAGACAATTTAAAGATAGTATTGGGGGGATGAAGTTACTAAGCTTAATGCTTGTAAAAGGAATACATTCATTTTAATTAAAAAATAAAATAAAATGTCGTGCTTCTTACAGTAATGATATTTATTTCAAATGGTATTCTTGAAAGGGAAATATCGTCGTCAGGCAATGTTTATTTTATGATCTTCCAAATTACTAGTGTGTAATTTAAGGAGAAGCAACTAATAAACCCCATTGAGCCAAATTAAGCAGGCAGAGATGACAGTGAGAAAAATCACAAAATGGTTTTTGCTAATGCCTTCTAGACATTTCCTCAGCATATATTATACTACTCTGCTTGCGCTATGTTGATAAATTCGATGTTGAATAAGCACTATGTGTGTGGATCATTTAATTATCTGAACCATTTTAGAAAATCCATGGGAACAGGGTGTCTTAGTTTAGAGCAAATGATCTTTGCCAAGGAGGCATTGGTAGAAAGTTATTCACAAACACAGGTCAGGAGCGTTGTTCTAGTAGATTAGGAACATTTTGTGTCAAATAGTCTGCCAAAGGCAGAGCCTGGAAAAATTACTATTAGAGACTACAACTCCCAGAAGTCCACAGGAAACATGGAATGGCAGACCTCAAAAGTAACTTTTCATATTCTGGCCAAAATTTGGTTTGGGTTGCCCATAGTAGCATTCTGAAGCCAGATTACCAATGACGATGAGAGAACTGGGGAGGGAAAAAGGGTGGCAGTATAACCTGACACTTCTTAAACTTGCTCCTCTGGGTATCTAGGTGTTTAGATATGGTATATGGTATGATATCAAGTTTTTGCTAGTAATCACTAGTCCAAAGTGCACTGCAGAAATAATCCAGTTTGAGACCACTTTAACTGCCATGGCTCAATTGCTAGGAAATTCTGAGAATTGTAGTTTTGTGAGACAGTGAGCCTTTTCTGTCAGTTCTGGTGCCACAACAAACTACAATCCCCAGGATTCCTTAGCACTGCACCAGGGCCGTTAAAGCGGTCTCAAATTGGACTAATGTGAAACAGAAGTTTTAAATGGAGATTATACAGTTGGCCCTTCTTATACACGGATTTTTTAATAAACAGATTCAAGCATACACTGTTTGAAAATGTCCAAAAAAGTATAAATTTCAAATATCAAACCTTGATTTTCCATTTTTTATAAGGGACATCATTTTGTTATGTCATTATATTTAATGGGACTTGAGCATACATGGATTTTGTTATCCATGGAGGATCTTGGAGCCAAACCCCAGCTTATAACAAGGGTTCACTGTAATAAGAGATTGCTGATGTTAAGAATTTCTTTAAAGAAGCTCCAGTTTATCACTAGACGTTTCAGTTGGAATAACACTATTGCAAGAATTCTGTTGGTTAATCCAAGTAGAGTAAGGGCCACTGGATCAATTGCTGGGTGGTGAGTCAACATATAGGTAAATCTAGTTGATCTAGGTGATCCAAAGGGTCTACTCTTGTTAATAGGGTATTGTTACTGTCAGTATGTTGTCTTGGCAGCTGTTTTGTGAATGGCCAGTAATTTTTGCATTTAATTTCTCTGCTATTCATTTTAGGTACCTGAAATTCTGGATAATATGTCATGGATCTGATCAAGAGGACTGCACTTGGGAAAAGCATATGCCATAATAATTATGATCATCTTCAAGATGCCACAGGATTCTTGTTGATTTTGCAGCTATAGAATAACATGTCTACTTCTCTGGAAGCGGCAATTATGGGGGAAATAATAATTGTATTTCTATTAGATATAAGCTTTATGATTGTCTGTTTCTGGTGTGGATAGATTTTTATATCAACACAGTGCTTGCAGTCTTGGCAAGCTTTGCCTCATATATGATATGGACATTAGTATGACGCAGTATAATGAGAAGCAGGTTATTCAGCCCAAATGTGAAAGAATTCTCTTCCAATCTGCCTAAAGATCTAGTCTTATAATACATTGGAGAACTAGTCTCCCTAAACTCAGTAGCCCTTACATCTTCACAGGATGCCATTTTAGGACAAGAACAAAGAGCATGCACCCCCATTTTCAACTCCATTTCCCTTCACCACTGGCTGTACCAACCAAGACTGATGGTAGTTGCAGTCAGTAAACATCTGGAGGGCAACATGTTCCCTTCCCATGTAGCTTCCCTCTGTGTTGCTTTCACACTCTCTCCAAGTTAGTCCATTTTGGAGCAGAAAAACAAAAGAAAATTCTTATATGGCTTTTCCCCTCCCATAAATTATCTCTGGGTAGTTTCTTCCAAAATAAAATTTGAATCAACCTTTTAAACATGAAGATAATGGCAGTGTTTCATCTCTGGAACCATATGGGTTTTCTCTGGTGTTTATCACACGGAGGTTTTTGGAGCTTTTTGCAGCTCAGATCCGACATGACTGCGGATCCAACAATGCGAATTCATGCAATAACGTGATGTGTTATCACATGCAATTCCTTTCTATGGGGGCTCCTGTGGTGCTTCTGCAGTGATTCCAAAGTGACCCCTCATTTTGGTGAAATTGGTAACAAGCGAATTCACAGAAATCGCTTCCAAGCTCACTTCGATTTCACTCTGAATTGGTCTGGTGTGGAATGCAACTTTGCCTTTGCTCTGGTACACCACCGCAACCCCCCGGGTTGCAAATTTCCCATGATGCCGCACTGCAATTTTCCCCCATTTCCTTTCGGTGGTCCTTTCACTTTCAGGGCAACTTTCAGGGAAACTCATTTTTTGGAATATATATATATATATATATATATATATATATATATGTGTGTGTATGTGCGTGAATGTGAACATACAGATATGTCTGTCTGTCTGTCTGTCTGTCTATCTATCTATCTATGTGTGTGTTGAAATTGCTGAAATGGAAGGGAAAATAAAAAAGGGGGATGAAGAAGACACAGAAATATTCATGAGGCAAATATTCAAGCAATAACGCAATTATTCGAAACAGGACAAGAACTTACTCCCCTTTTCACCCCAGAAACGTACAAGGTCACAATGCGTTCAGCCTGCGCAAGGTTGCCGATTCAAATTGGTGAGTCCACATGGTATGCACCGGTGTAATACAATTGGCACTCACTCTCCTTTGCGTGAATCTGCATCATGTGACTTGGATTCGATTCCCCTTGTTTTGGAAGGGCAACAAGGTGTGATAAAACATTCCCATTCTAACATGAACCCGTATAGCTGAGCCAGGAGTCACCCTGGATCTGAGCTGCAAAAACCTCTGTGTGATAAACTCTAGAAGCAACTATGTTTTGGCACAACAGTGTACTTTCTGGGTTTCTGGAAGGGCACAGAAAGGCTAGTCTATGGTATTTCATATCAAATTAAGTTCCAGAGAATTTCTGCTTGCATTTTAAGTAGCATTTACACAAGGAAGAAAAAAGCTTTACGTCTTCCAAAGCAAGCTTTGAGAAAAACCCTGTGGATGCTATGTGAATTTGAAAAGGAAAACTTTATTAGTAGTAGTTGTATTTTATCACAGAATCAATTATGTGACTGTAAATGCAAATGCCAATTCACCAGAACATGATGTGCCCTATTTAATTTTGTTTGTTTAGGTGTGTGCGTGTGTGTGCCTGCGTACCATTTCTAATGATCAGATTCAGCAAATGCCTGGAATAAGCAGTATAGTTGCTTCCTTGGAGGACAAGTGGAATATGGCTTTAACTAGTAAGTATGTACAGGTATTCATTATATGGTTACAAACCATAAAAATGATGAAACTAAACATTTTCTTGACACTCATTGAGGAAACATGATTTTAATGCATAAAGGCTAGTCTTTGTAAGACCTGGGCAGGGAAATGGTTTTCATCAAAACCTTTAAAAATGAGAATTTTTAGGAGTCATGTAGGCAGAGAAACTTACAACAAAATGGTTCTTAATGCCTAATTGGGTATCTGGATTTTTGTTTTCTAGGGCTGTACCATGGGATAGTTGGCAAATTAGCTTAGACTGTATTAAAAATACATTTGAGGCTTTGAGTAAATAATACTACACAGTTTCCCACTTACACAAAGATGGACCATCTGAATTCACAGCATGCTTGTTGAAAGTTTCTGGGAACTGCCATCCAAAAAATGAACTTTTCCAAGCTCTGGACAGAATTAGTGTGTGTGCGTACTGAATTGTGGCTTACCACAATTCAAACTGTGTTACTTTATTTGTTTTCTAGATTGAAATCTAAAGGAGGTACCTAAAAACAATTAGGTCCAAAGTTTAAAATTACTTAACTGCTGTGGCTTGTAGAAACTAGAGTCCTAGTGACCTGAATTTGGTTGGTTAGACCCAGCTAGAGTAGACCTAGTAAATAAATTGTTGAAAGGTGAGGCAACACTTATGAAAATCCTATTGATTCAATGAATCCACACTAGTTGGCACTATAAATAGGATTCAGGCTTGTCTGCATACAGGTAGAGGGCTCATAAGGCTACACCCAGATGGCATTTTGCAGCTATTCCATCTTTTTTTATGGATTTTTTTGTGGAGTAATAAAAAGTCATAAGAAAAGTAGGAAAGATACAGGAAGGTTACCATTGGAAAGGTCCTTGTTTGGGAGCAGTTCTTGTCCTTTTGTTGAATTCTAAGCATGAGTTTCAGTGGGAACAACTTAGTGTTGCCTAGTATGCTGTAGTGGTTTGAGAACTGGATTACAACTCTGGAGACCAGAGTTTGAGTTCTCATTTGGCCATGGAAACCCACGGGGTGACCTTGGGCAAGTCACACTCTCTCAGCCTCAGGAAGGCAAAGGCAAACCCTCTATGAATAAATCTTCCCAAGAAAATCCTGTAACAGGGTCATCTTAAGGTGGAGACGACACAACAACAAATACAGCTACCAGTCAAAGTTAAACTATATCTGTGCAAGTGACTCTGGCCTGGAGTGTGATATCAGGGACAGAAAGCTGGACTGGGGCCAACAATATCTAAGCTGGTAACAGCTATGAAAGAACTAGAAAAGATCCTAAAATGCAAAGATATACAACTCGGCACAAAAGTTCATACAAACCATTGTATTCCCTATTACAATGTATAGATGTGAGAGTTGGATAGTTAAGAAAGATGATAGGAAGAAAATCAGTTTTGAGATGTACTGGAGAAGAGTGCTAAGGATACCATGGACAGCCAAAAAGACAAATAAATGGGTCCTAGAGCACATCAAGCCAGAAATCTCCCTGGAAGCCAAGATGACAAAATTTAGGCTGGTGTACTCTGGCCACATCATGAGAAGACATGAAGACATTGGAAAAAACAATAATGCTAGGAAAGGTGAAGGGAAGTAGAATCATAGAATGATAGCATTGGAAGAGACAGCAAGGGCCATCCAGTCCAACCCCCTGCCATGTAGGAAATCTCAATCAAAGCATCCCTGACAGATGGCCATCCAGCCTCTGTTTAAACACCTCTAAGGAAGAAGACTCCACTGCACTCTGAGAGAGTTTGTTTCACTGTTGAACAGCCCTTACTGTCGGGACGTTCCTCCTAATGTTGAGGTGGAATATCTTTTCCTGGAGCTTGCATCCTTTGCTCCAGGTCCTAGTCTCTGAAGCAGCAGAAAACAAGCTTGCTCCCTCCTCAGTGTGAAAGTAGAAAGAGAGGAAGGCGACATGCTAGATGGATGGACTCTATTAAAGAGATCACGAGTATGTGTTTTCAGGAGTTAGGCAGAGCAGTGGAGGACAGGGGGTCTTGAAGATGTCTCATCAGCAAGGTCGCCATGGGTCGACACCGACACAAAAGCAATTAATGACAACAACAAAACACAGAAAATAAGGAATTGAAAATTATTTGAGAGAGAGTGTTTCCTTTTTCTTCCATTGTTGCCTCAAGACAAAAATGATTTGTGATGCTACACAAGTAGAGATGACTATACATTAGTGGCAGAAATCCTTCTTTTCAAACACCTTCAACTCTTGTGGTGGGAAGTGGAAATTATTGTACAGCTCAGAAGTATGGGGCTGTACAGACAGTCCGTAAGGGGCTGTATGCCGCCCCTGGAAGCGCTGGGTTGGGGATGTGGTGACTGCATGCAACAGCCCCAACCTGGTGCAACTGCATGCCACACCCCCAACCTGCCTCGGAAAGGGCGTCATAGGCACCGTGCCACAGTGTTATGATGCCCCTTTGGCGCTGCATCATGTAGATGCAGCACCAGAGTGGTGTCATCATGACGTGCACCATGTAAACTGGCGAGTGCCAAAATGGCACCATAGGGGCATGGTCACAGCGTTGAGTGTGTGGACGCTATGATGTGACTCCACCCACAGGCGGCATCTGTATCTCCCCAAATAACCCTCCGTATGTTGTTGGATTGCAACTGCCATGGGCCCTTTCCAGAATAGCCTGTGATAAGGGATGGTGAGAACTGCAGTCCAAGAATAACTGGAGGGCCACATATTTCACAAACCTGATGACCTATTGTCTGTAGCTCAAATTTATTTTTTAACACCTATAAAGTTTATTGGGTACACTTTCCCAGACTATCTCACAGAGCTGACTGTGGTGACAAAAGGATACTCTTCCCCCCACAGTGTGTGTACTACCCACAGTGTACATAGACCTGAAACACTACTGTGATGAATAATGCCAGACACTTACCCAATCATTCTTATACCAGTGGATGTGAAGGCAATCTGTACAGTGCACCCTTCCCTTAGGTGGGGATCCATTCCAGGCCTCCCTGTATAAGGGAAAAAATGTGTATGGTCAAACCCCATTAGAAGTAATGGGGTTCACGCCCATGGTGCACCACGGGCACACGCCCCATTACCTCTTCCTGGTGTGCCAAGGCTTCTTCCGGTGCAGGCTTCCAGTGTATGCTGGAAGCCACATAAGCTGTGCCCGTGTATAACATGGGCGCACTGTATCTTTCATCCCATTGATTGCCAGGGATGATCAGCTGATCTGGCTGATAACAGTATAATTAAGGTGGCATGAGCCACTTTATATTTATGTTCAAAGATCTGGTTTAAAGCAGGTTTTGGACAAGCTGATGTTCCTTATAGACCTCTGAGCATGAAAAATAATAAGGGCTCTTTAAATTACTCCCAAAACTAGTTCTACAACTCCATTGTGCACTCTGTACTTCAGCAGAATGATGTTAAAAGATTTTTGGGGAAGTATTCATGAAAAAAAACAATCCTTTAACTGCTGAGGAGCAGTACTTAAATGTGTGACAAACTAGGTATTGTTGAGATGAAGCCACAAAAATGAATTTACTGTTGGAGAAGGTCACTAGTTTAGTAGATAGTGATGCAGTACCATCTTTTAGATTAATATTGATGATGATGATGATGATGATGATGACAACGACAACAACCCTGCTTTTTTCCAAAATTGGGACTAAAAGAGGCTTACAATGTAAAAACATAGTACAATTAAAAAATACAAAAGTGACAATTAAAATAGAAATAATTTTTTACAATATTAAAACAGATCATTTGTTAAAAAATAGAGTGCAATTAAAAAAGATAAAAGCACTTCAAAGCCGTACACTTTGAAACAGTACGACACCCACAAGGATGTTCTTTAAAAACTTTCTGATTTAAAAGCCTATCTTGATAATTAAAAAAAGTCTGGATAAAAAAGTTCTAGGAATCTTTCATGAATACTCTCTTCGTAGATCAGAATTTCAACATTCTTGATCTTGTTTTCATGATAGGTTCCATCTGTGTTATCTAAGAGGCTTTCTTGGTGGTGGTATATCAGTTAAGGCACTCATTTTTGTTAGCTACATAATTTCTAGCACACTTTTATCTTTCAGGCACCTGTTTAAAACATGTTGATTTGTACAAGCTTAGATATCTGTGATTTCATCGTTTTTTGTGAAAAATGTTAGCTGCCCTGATCTCCAATTATGAAAGACAGAGTACAGACTGAAACCATCACTATCATTGGTGTCCTGTCTGAAAACTTTCCACAGGGTCTAGACAAACTCCCACTTAATGGAAAAACCAGATAGAATGGTGAAAATTCCCAGTGCTTGTAGTTGCATTGCCCTAAGAACATAATACAGAGGGTCCTTGATAACCACTGGGTTTTGGTTTATGTCCCCTGGTGGATACCAAAATCTGTGGATGATGAAATCCCAGTATATACAATGGGGGAATAAAATTATGTCCCTTATATAAGAAAGCCAGTATGGCATAGTGCCTTGAGTGTTGGACTATGACTCTGAAGACTAAGGTTCAGTTTCCAGCTTAGCAAATCATATGCTCTCAACCTCAGGGGAAGGCGGTGGCAAACCTCTGAACAAAACTTGACAAGAAAACTCCATAATACGGTCACCTAGGGTCATCATAAGCTTGAGGCACATAACACACATACACATATAAAATGGCAAAATCAAGGTTTGCTTGTTGGAATTTATATTTTTTGGAATATTTTCAAGTTATTGATGGTTGATTCCACGGATAAAGACATGGCCAGAAATAAGTTGTATGAATTAAGGTGAAAGCAGGATATTTTTTATCAGAGCCTGGCCATACTGGTTGGGATTGTAGCTTTGATTATCTTTGCATTCGGCAAGTTTTTAGAATGTCTTTCTCTCTCTTCTTTTCTTGTGCATTCCTCTTCTCAACTGTTTGAGCTTTTGGGAGATTTATCATCTCCTTATAAAAGCACTACTTTTTCTTTTGAATACAGAGAGGAGATCAACTTTTAAATCTAAAATAATTATGTTGACCAGTCACCTGACCTACAAAATGGCTGTTTCAAACACCCACAATTGTTAAGGAACTGAGCAAGAACTGACAATATCATACTACACTGTTAGATTGCTTTTATTGCACTTTAACTGCTATGGCTGCCTCCTGTGGTATCCTGGGATTTGTGGTTTAGAGCGGCCTAAGAGCTCTCTGGCTGAGAATTATAAATGCCCCTCTCTAAACTGCAAATCCCAGGATTCCAGAGCAAGTAGTCATAGCATTTAAAGTGGAATAATAGTGCTATAACAATGTGTGATATTTGGTATTCTCCTCTGTTTGAATGGGGAAGAGGTATGGGCAGCATCTCTTTACTGGTCCCAAAGAACTTTTCTAAGCACTATATTGGAGCTCAGTATTGATAGTGGTGACTGGCAGCACTTCTTTAGGGCACTGCTTCTCAGAATGTGGAGGACCAGCGATTTCTCCCCCAATGTGATAGACACCAGCACTAAATTTGTCCCCATTGAGTACAATTGTTTATTCCTTTCCTGGAAACTTACTAGTGACTGGCACTGGTCCATGGACCACCACTTTGAGTAGCAGTGCTGTGTAGGTTTCACATAGGAGTTTTCCTAGCCCTACCTACAGATGCATGGACTAAATGTACTGGTAAGAGCTTTCTTAATGTAAACTATATACTCTGTCATGGAGCTGTGCCCCTCTTTTTAATTTTATGTGGTCTTATTTCCAGAGCAGGGCAACCAAAATTGCAAAAGATCTGGAAACCATGCCCAATGAGGAGCAACCTAGGGGGCTAAGTATTTTTAGCCTGGAGAAGAAATAGTTAAGAGATGATATGATAGCCCTGTTTAAGTATTTGAAGAGGTGTCATATTGAGGATGGCCAAGCTTGTTTTCTACTGCTCCAGAGAATAGAACCCAGAGCAATGGTTTCAAACTGAAGGGAAAGAGATTCGACCTCAATAGTAGGAAGAACTTCCTGACAGAGGAGTTTATCAGACAAGGGGAACTGGAAGTATAATCCAATGGCAATCTGAACGCAATCATGGGGTTTAACATTATTGCGTGATAACCCACTACACACAAATTCGGGCAATGGGAAATCAGTCCGAACGCAATCATATGGTTTCACGTTATTGTGTGATAGACTGCCACATGCAAATTCGGGCAAGGGCATGCTATTTTCGGGGAGCCAGTTCGAATGCAATGCATATTCACATAATTGCTCAAAACTAGTGACTTTAAGTGAATGCGTTTTGGCCCCACTTTCTTTTCATTCGAATTTAAGAGAAATTCCTCCCGTTTGATAAACTCCAGAGTTGTTTGACAGTGGAACACATTCCCTCAGACCAGGGGTAGGCAACCTGCGGCCCGCGGGCCGGATGCGGCCCGGCGAGGCCTTGGGACCAGCCCCAGCCCGGTCCTGCCGCCAATTGCCGCTGGGGCCTTTGGCGTCTCGTGCGAGGGGCATGGTGGGGCAATTGTCTATAGAAGCCTCAGAAACATGCATTTATCTTAACATTTTTAAAAAAATCAGCAATTTTTTTGTGTGTCCTCCATTTTTTATTTAAAAAGTGCCCTCCATTTGAAAATTTTGTCCTACATTTGTCCTGGTTTATTTATTTATTTAATTTTTAAAATTATTTAATTATTTATTTTTTTGGCTTCGGCCCCCCCAGTTGTCTGAGGGACAGCAACCCGGCCCCCAGCTCAAAAGGGTTGCCTACCCCTGCCTCAAACAGTGGGGGAGTCTCCTTCTTCGGAGGTTTTTAAACAGAGGTTGGATGCCAGCTCTGAGGAGTGCTTTGATTGTATATTTCTGCATGACAGGAGGTTGGACTGGATGGCCCTTGAGGTCTCTTCCAATTCCAGGATTCTGTGATAGCCAGCCCCAAGCTCTATATCAGCTACTCACTGAGTACAACAAGCCACTCAACAGAAACATACATATAGGGACCAGACCCTGTAACAAAACCAAATGTCAATTGTTTTCTTGTATCTACTTAGCCCAGACGTCAAGGCCGTAACGTCTAGGCTCTTCTGCATGCTTATCTTACAGTGCAACATGTGCTGTCTCTGTTGGCAGTGTCTTTTAGCATTCTCCATAGAGTCTCTGTAGAAAAATAAATGGACAGAAATCTGATAGCAGAGAGGGCTATGTTCTGAAACTAGTGAGAGAACATTTCAGACTGCTGTGTGTTTTTCAATGATTTTATAGTGTTTCATTTATGATTTGAATATTGCAATCTTTAAAACTGTGTTTTAATTTTATTTTTTATGTACTTAGCGGATTTTCTTTTATTGTTTGTGAACCATCTTAGAATCCACACTGGGAGAAAGGCAGCATATAAATATAATAAATCCAATTGCTTGGAAGTCAAACGAACAAAGGAAATAAAAACAGTCCAGCATGAAACAGAATTACAATACAAACATATTTAATTCTTTGTTGTTGTTGTGTGTCTCACTTCCAACTTATGGTGACCTTATCACAGAGTTGCCTTGGCAGGTTTCTTCAGAGAAGTTTTGCCATTGTCATCATCTGAGGCTGAGAGAGTGTGACTTGCTAAAGGTCACCCAGTGGATTTCTATGCCTGAGTAGGGAATCGAACCATGATCTCCAGAGTCATAGTCCAACACTCAAAGTACTACATCATGCTTGCTCTAGTTACATCTATAATCTGACTTTCCTTCAGAGGGTTCAAAGAAGTTTACATGGCTTTCCTCTGCACTGTGTCCCTACAAAAGCTAAGTGTGTGTGTGTGTGTGCGTGAGAGAGAGAGAGAGAGAGAGACTTTTACAGCTCAGTGAGGACTTGGATGCAGATTTTCCAAGTACAGTACACAGAGTTTCTGCTGCAGTTCTGGGTGATAGTTCAGTTCTATCACCTGTGACATGGCTTAAGATAACAAGTTTTGATCCCATTACAATTGTTAATCAGCTTAACAATGCAGACATCCTACTGCTATGTTGATGGCTAGTGTAATAATTATTTTAGATGCGTTTAAGCTTTGCTGTGATTGCTGTAGTCTGTATAGATCTTGTCTGTATATTTTGGCATTTGGTTTCCATCAGATCTCACTGTTATATATCTTTCTGTACTTGGGTGCATAGATGCTTGCCAACTGATGACATGGGCTACAAAGGTCCCTGAAAGCTCATGGCACCATATATGTGCTAGTCTTTAAGGTGCCCAAACACTTGTCATTGTAAGTTTAGAGCAAACCCTCTCAAGCTGACACTAAGATACTTTATTTTTAACAGTATCACGGGATATTGAATACACTTATTCTTTTGTAGGTTTTTGTACGTTTTCTTGTTTGCGGATGCGTGTGGGTGCATGTGCCTTCCAGTTAACTGTCAACTGGTGGGCAACCATGGATAGCTGTGGGAGCATTAACCCTATAGGATTCCTTGAGGAACTCCACTGCACTTGATCCTGCAAAAATAAATGAATAAATACAAATAACTGTAAAATAATATGCTTCCCAAATTATTGATTATTCCCTTCCCAGCTGATAATGTGAGCTGGCCTTTGTAATCATCTAAATAACCCAAAGGCACCAGATCCTGTCTGATCTTGGAAGCTAAGCAAGGTGAATCCTAATTAGTACTTGTATAGGAGACCGCCAAGGAAAATGTAAGCTGTATTTCAGGGGAAGGAACTGACAAAACTGCCTCTGAGTATTCCCTGCCTAAGAAAATATTATGAAATTCATGAGATTGCCATACGTCGAGCACCAACCTGAAGTCTCTTTCTCTCTCTTACATGCACACACACAGTGTAAGTTGTGTTATTCCAAACTGATATGCCTAAGTAGCCATGCCCTCAGCACTCACTTCAATGGGGAATTGCAATACTAAACCCATTTAAAAGCTGAACTATTTTCTTACCTCTAGAGGGACCACCAGCATCAAAAACTGGTCATACTGCCTCACTTCATGTGGGGGAAATACACAGTTTTGCTATAACCTTGCTCTCCAGTTTATGAACAGATGGAGTCTGTTAAATGTTCACTAGGAAAAAAAAGAGTGACAAATTCAGTGTAGCCAATAGACTCATGGTCTTTTAGTTAAGCTGTCTCAAGTCTAACCAGTTGATTAATTGATTTAAATAAAGAATTACATTATCTCAGCTCCAAGGGGATACATAACTAGTAAGAGTTTATGTTCTGCAAATAGTTCAGAAAATCACAGTTTAACTGAATACGTCTAAACATGTGGTCTGAAACACAGAGAAAGTGGAATGAATGTCAGAAGCCATTAATAGATTGAGAGAAATGCTATGTTTAAACTGGTGGCTTGTTTAGATGGTATTGAATGTTCAGAGTTTATAGTTCTTATTTTATTTAAAGCAGTGCTACTTTAGAGTGGTTATGCATAGAGTTGTGCTGGCTCATAAATCATAGGCTGCTAGTCCATGGCAAATTTCTAGGAAACTATACAAATGTGATATTGAAGAGGGAGCAAGCTTGTTTTCTGCTGCTCCAGAGACTAGGACCCAGAGCAATGGATGCAAGCTACAGGAAAAGAGATTCCACCTCAACATTAGGAGGAACTTCCTGACAGTAAGGGCTGTTTGACAGTAGGACAAACTCCCTCAGAATGTACTGGAGTCTCCTTCCTTAGAGGTCTTTAATCAGAGGCTGGATGGCCATCTGTCAGGGATGCTTTGATTGTGAGTTCCTGCATGGCAGGGAGTTGGACTGGATGGCCCTTGCAGTCTCTTCCAACTTTATGATTCTATGATAATAATATGACACAAATATGGTAGGGGGACCTGGTGCATGGGGAGGGGGATACCATTTCACATATTTATCTATGTATGTATATGAGATCCCCACTCAAATCCCCATTCGTCCATGGAACCCAAAGGCCTCAGAGGAGGGCAATGGTAAATCTTCTCTGAAGAAATCTTGCCATGAAAACCCCATGATAGGTTTACCATTATAATGTTGAGGCAGGAACAGAGACTGGAGACCCTCCAGATTCTGGCACTCTCCCTACATGCTTTTCACAAACAAGCAGATATTTTTCTATTCTGACAGGCATTTGAGGAGTGATTATATAAGGCCCATTTTACACAATGCACTGGATATTGCTAATTGTGGTGGGCTGCGTGTGTGTGTGTGTGTTTAATGATATATAGTTTAACCTAGTTTTAATATTTTCTGATGGTTTAATTGTGTGTTTAACTTTTGTATTTTGTGGGTTTTTAACAATGGGGTCATGCAGACAGGGCAAAAGGAGTGGCCAGAGGCCACTCCCCTCGATTGCATCAGGACTGCGGCAACTGCATGGTCCTGGTCCCAATCCAGGCTGCTCAGTGGCACCGCTGCGGGTGCAAGTCACTCTGAGGTTAGAACGAGGTGTCCAGTGTTGATAATAACATGGCTGGGCACCTTGTTCTGGCCTCACTGGCAGTGCCAGGTGACCAACAGGGATCACAGGTGCAGCTGTCACCATCGGTGCAGAAAGACAACAGGTAACAGAGAGAATTCAGAACCAGAATATTTTGTGGGCAGCCCAGAGGATTCTGGCCAGTGAAGACAAACCCTTATATTTTAAAATCACTTAGACTTAATTCTGAAAACTTCACACTGAGTTGTTCTAGTCCACTTAAGGCAAGGTGACCAGATGTCCTAACTACAAAGGAGGACAAGGCACCACAAAATGTAGGGTGTTCAAGAAAACTGGAGGACATTACAAAATAAAAGCTGAAAACACTAACATAATCATGCCTCTAAGGCGGTTGATCAATCAGACATCTTTTTTTTAGTGTGACCATGTGGATCATCTCATGCATTCCAGGTTTGTTAGTCATACTATGGAACTGCATTGATTTACACTTCTGCAAGTTCAGTTGCTCATACGTACAAGCATTCAAATAAAGATGGAGTCAGTTATATAAATGCATTTGGAACACATTCAAAGCATGCAGCATTTTATCCTGGATCTGTTCAGGTTGCATCAGTTATTCACACTACTAACGATGCAGATCTTTAAAAAAAAACCTCACGGAAAACCCCAATATCAATTTTCCTGGATTAAGTGGGGGGGGGGTGGTATCCCTCCCCCCAATTTAATCCAGTGCATTCAGAATGCATGTGAACAATGGAGATTCAGCCCAGATTCATCCTGGATTATTTTCACAGTGTGTATAACCCCTAAATCAAAATGAAGGACATTCTGAAATTCCTCCTGGACAGAAGGTTGAAATGTAGAATGTGTCCTGGAAAAGGAAGACATCTAAACACCCTGACTTAAGGCAACTTTGGGACAATATACACAGGCTGGTCGCCTTTTGGTTGCCCTGGCTGTCTACCTTTTGAACATGTTATTATGATGCCCCTCTTGCATTCAGATGTAACACAATGCTAAACCTCTAATCCGCAAGAACAAGAATTGAGCACGCCAGTCCCCTGGATTTAAATGGTGCCTACACCCAAAACCAGCATAATCATATTTTGAAAAAACTTAGAACTGGAAAATGAATCCAAATATTTCAGTGCCACCTGAACAGAACTAGGAAAATAATAATGTGATTGGTTCAGAGTATGGATTCCACCAAAAAAGCAAAAACAAAAATTTCATGGGATATACTTACTGACTTCACTCAGAATCAGAATAAGCACATAAAATAAGTCAACATCTAATGTGATTTTATATATATGTGGAGTTTAGACAGTTTTCTGTACTCTGTCTTCTTCAACAGCTGGACCTGGGAAGCATTAGAGACTGAAGTGGAGGCCTTGCCTTTTTATGAGAGTCATTGTTTGCCTAACAACTAATTTACAACATGGAAGCAATGAACAAGAAGTTGGGAATGTTTCAGTTTTGGACTACAGTTCCCATGGAGGGACTTTGGGAATTGTAATTCCCCAAAATCACTTTCTCAAGCTCTACATGCATGAAGTGATACTACAACACAAGGCAGGTGACATGGCAAGAGGTATTTAATGTCTATTGAAAGGTATTGTATCATGCTACGAGAAAATACACTCAAGTGAATATTCAAGTAGGAAAATCTTTGAAATAAGGATTAATCTGTAGCACCAGAATTGGGGCAAGGAGATAGAGGAGGAGAAGAAAAGCAGTATAAGAAAACAAGGCCCTGTCAAGAGAACAGGTGTGAACACAAATGAAGCAAATTTAAGGACTTAATGGCACACCTTTTGGGGGAAAGGCAGCAGGGAAGGATTAGACTCTGGTTAACATGACAGTGATTAAATTAACATGCCTTACATTTAAGGTTTCTCATATGAAATAGAATTGAAATGGTTGGTTATGTGTGCTCAATCTGAGCAGCTAAATGGTTTAAATCTGAAGATATGCAAGCAGATCTTGGAAAGTCTCAGAAGGTGTTACATTGTCATCTACTAGTCCTATGAACTCTTCAGTGCTTTATCTTTATTATCAACATGGCCATTTTGGAGAAGCCAAAATACAATGAAATCCTCATCAAGCCAGTGTCCACGTAGTCTGAGACATCAAATAGAGTCTTTTGTTAAGAAAACAGTAAATAATATTTTTTTAAAAATCACAGTGTTTTTTATTAAGTTATTTGAAGTTTTGTACCTTCAAGTCAACTTTGACGTATGGCAACCCTATCTTGGCAAGAATTATTTAGAGGAGGTTTGTCATTGCCATCCTCTGAGGCTGAGAGACTGTGACTTGCCAAAGGTCACCCAGCAGGTTTCCAAGACTGAGCAGGGATTTTAGTCCTGGTCTCCCACAGTCCTGGTTCAGTACTCTCTAACTACTATTGACAGAATATTTACACACACTGAAACAATTCACTCTTTTACTGTGCAGACTTCCTTCCGTTATTCATGACTAGATGTTTGGCTTGAGGTCAAAAGAAAGCGTGAAATTCAAGATTTCCCTTTCACCAAAAGCTGGCAGATAGAGAAATTGTTGTTGTGTGCCTTCAAATCATTTCCAACTTATGGTGACGCTGAGCCAAACCTATCAGGGGGTTTTCATGGCAAGATTTGTTCAGTGGGAGTTTGCCTTTGCCACCCTTTGAGGCTGAGAGAATGTGCCTTGTCCAATGCCACCCAGTGGGTTTCCATGGCCGAGTACATACTAAAATATAGGAGTGTTATTAACTTTAGAAAACTCTAGAAAGTTTAGAAAAAGTAGGCTGTGGAGGCCAGGCAAAGCAACATTTTTTTAAATTTTATTTTTTTGCTGCAACTTCTATAATTTTGTCTCTACTGAACAGTGATATCTGCAGTATTACATTCAGGGTCTTTTGGCTGCTATAGTTCTGAGTGGGAGTATTTAGCTCTGCTCCCTTTGCTGATATGTTCCTTGTTTTCATGTACAGTTTGAAGATAAGTCTAGGCATGCACAGCCTTTCCTCTTCTTATCTGAAGGCTAGTGTGAAGTTGCTCCTTCAGCTTTAACCACATTCTCTGTACATAAAACACAGATGAAATCATTTCCCAGTATTCTGAGTTCTGTGGAATACTTATTTCTAGTTATGTGAAAGTGGCTTTCCCGCCATCCATTGATACTCTTATCCACAATATACCCATGTAAGCATTGGGAATTTCATCTGATAGTCATTAAATCCTGTTTAACACAATTAAGGTTAAACAAATGGTTCTGCTAAACATGTAGCATGAAGCTAAACTTTCTACTCATCAATTATAGCACTTTAATATTTGTTTAACTGCCATGGCTGTGTTCTACAGGATCCTGGGATTACTAGTTCAGTGAGGGACTTGGAATTCTCAAGGGCACTCCCCTGAACTATAGTATTACCGTCTGGCTGAGAAGTCTAAGTACTGCCTGAAACTATGGGTTTTAGGATTGCATTGGATGGAATCATGGCAGTTAAAGTGGTATCAAAGTTGTGCAATTGTGTAGTGTAGATATAACTTTACTTGTTTTTCTTCAAAGGATGCAGTGACTGGGCTCACTGTACACAAGGGGTGGGTGGACTTAAACATTATATACAAACAGGCTTCTTCCCACAATTAAATTCCCGGTATGGCAGTTAAACCCCCCTCCCCTATACACACACACACACACACACACACACACACAGAATAATATATATTCAGTCTTATGTCTATAGATATCAGATATCACAATTACATTGACCATTTTCATATATGATGTTGTTTTTCCTCTTCTACACAGAATAGTTTCTCTTATGCAACTCTCACTTCAGTTACCTAATGTATAATCTCGGCTATAAATTGACCTCATGTATAAGTCGAGGGCACGTTTGAGGGACAAAATTATGGATTTTGATATGACCTCTGGATAAGTTGAGGATAAAACCTAGGGGCATGCAGCAAAAGATCTAAATGATAAAGCAAAGGAAAACGATGACAAAGAACCTACACAATTCTGGCAGGCATAACTGTTTGTGCGCACCCTAAAGGCTGGATGGATGAGAGAATAGAGGAGGGGCATTGCTTCTAGGACACATTACTCTCTTGCCTTTCACCAGGGGAAGGTTCCCTTTTCTATGAGTCGAAGTACAGTATTTACATTGACCCATGGATAAGTCAACCCAGGTTTTTGGGGTCAATTTTTTTACTAAAGTTTCTAGACTTATACATGAGTATATACAGTAGTTTAAATCATTTCCTTACATTATACTACATATAAACTTTTATGACTAGATGATTTTTATTTCTTGATTTCCCTTCATTAACATGTACAGATCTAAAGTTTAAGGCAATTTCAATACTTATTCCCACACATTTCCCCTCAAGTCAGAACCTTTAGTAGACCCCTCTCTCCATATACATTATCTCTCATTTGTACTGTTTGTCCTTCTGAATTTCCTCATGGTATAATTTGTATTGCTATGTAATCATATTTACCTATGTTTAGTCATCTTTATCCACATTTGTATCTCAACACTGCTGTTTTTTAAGTCTCTAATTCTGAAGAAGATTTTTATTTAGATTTACACTTTATGAACTTTTATTTGGCAATGCCCTACATTTTTCTTGAAACTCCTATATTTTGGGGTGCCTTGTCCCCCTTTGCGGTTATGAGATCTGGTCACCCTAAACTTAGTATGTGCAGGATTGGGCTGCCTGACATGTTTATTTATTGGTTTGTGTCCATCATGTTTACAATTAAGGTATTAGTACAATGTGAGAGTAATGAGTTAATCCTGTGGGGTAGGAACTGCTCCAGATACAGTGGCTATAGTACCGGCATTTAGCCACTGCCAGCATTGCCAATTTCCACAAAAATATGGGACATGACAAAATATGGAGGACTTCCCAGACAGAAAGTAGGAATGTAGGGCATGTCCTGGAAAAGGAGGACATCTGGTCACCCTGCCCTTGTCCCTGTTATGATATATACTTTTAGGGCATCATGTTAGCAACTGGCAGGCTACTCTGGCATATCATGATCCTCTATACTGGATTGCTTGTTTTTGAGTTGTGGTTTATGATTTTATGTTAAATCGTTTTGAAACCGTTAAAAAAATCATATGCCCCTTGATATTTTTTTTTGAGATTGAGAGGTTAGAAATATTTAATTAATGAATTAGAATTCAGATTCGCTGTTGTGTTCATTCAAGTGGTTTCCAATTCTGATCTATGGTGACCCTAAGACAAACTTATCATGGGGTTTTCTTGGCAAGATTTGTTCAGAGGAGGTTTGCTATTGCCTTCCCCTGAGGCTGAGAGCATGTCTGATACTAACCTCTAAAGGTAAGGTTCATTGTTCAGTGCTGCATGCGGTGATGGCTGCATTTTAAAAAATTAAAAAAATATATTTATAAAAGGTTACAATATAGATAGGACATGCGTATAGTTATTATTTCTGTCATTTTATTATTTGCAAAAGTGATTTTACTCTGCTGTAAAGAAGCAAAATTTAGGAAGTACTGTATCTGCATCAGTCCACCCCCCCGCAAGATTAATTCTAATTGTTACATAACTAATAATATTTTATTATTAATTAGCAGTGAGATTTTAAGAGCCAGTCTATGGAAATTAAGTATGGTACTTGCCAGAATATATGCTATCAAGGTAATATAGATTTTCTTCTAATGAAACATGGGATTTCAAATGTAAATCTGTATAGAAAAGCATCTGAGAGGTTAAAAAGAACAAAAGGAGTTTCCCATCTAAAGAGTTTGACTTCCAAAGCAAAACAGGAAAAAAACCTGAACATGAGCATTGGCAAACCAGTTTTAAAACTTGCCTGTAATTAATTCAGTTTGGAAAATGAATCCGAAGTTATTACCATACCAGGCCTATAGCTAAGATTTGCCTTAGGACGGCTGCAGAATACCATATTTTAGAAGTAGATACTGTGCTAATTGGGAGGAACTGGGATACAAAGAAATAAAAATCTGTTTAATAACAAGTTTTTCATTAATATGGAAACAGATAATAGTTCAATCATTTTATATTTAGGCACTGTCATTCTGAGAAGTTTGGCTATAGCCAATTACAGGGACAACTAAGCAAGCAATATAATAACCAAAAATATCTAGCCTTTAAAAGGAAATATCACCCTAACTCTTGGCCTGTCTCTCTGCCTGAATGGTATAGTATTTGAAGCAAGGTATTTGGAAACATGCAAAGACCCTCCGCTTTGCTCATTATTAAGGGATAGTTCTATTTTCTCAGTATTACTTGGCAATAGCCTTCACAACCTAGAATCCTCAAGCAATTTTGGACTATGTGTAGCCAAGCAACATCAGAGTAGAGTCAAGATCTTAATATGGAAAAAACACAAACTGTTTCTTTTGCCTGAGCAGGGAAGGATCCTGTTCACTCCCAATCTTTGAGTAAATTTCCATGCAAATTACTTTTGCTATTTGAACTCAGTTTGCAGCAACTCAAGTAAGCTGAAAAGAAAGGGGGAAGGTGTGAGGAAAAGAGAGAACCAGGGCATTCTAAATACAGCTGATAAAGTGAGATGGTGGAGAATTGATTAGGACTCTCCTTGCCAAGTTGGGACAATTAAAGGGAATTATATTCTATTTTTACTGTGGGATCCATTTTCAAAGCTTGATTCCCCTTTCATTAGTAAACTTAAAAACACATGTGTTGGAAGATCTTTTAAATTTAAAAAAATATTTAACAACCAAACTCTATTTTCAGATTGCTTTCTATGACCCATGTACTTTTACTTAATAATACACTCAACGTATGTTTTCTTTCTGCTTAGATTTTATCTTTCCTCTTCCCTAAAATGTAAAATTGCTTTTACTATGCAGCGTCCAGGAAGATGGCAGAACAAGCCATGAAGGATTTGTGAAAGTCTTGAATTCCATCTGTGAAAGATGGTTCAGTGAGAGTTATTTGCTGCCATACTACATCACTACTGATGCTTTATTAGGTTTCTGCAATGTCTAATTTTGTAAGGTAACATTTTCTTGAATCTTCTAAGCATGAATAGATAAACAGCTTCTTCTTCTGCACCTATATAATCACTAAGGAATGCTGGAAGGTATATGCCATGAAGGAGAGAAGCTGTACCTGTAGACAAAGGTAAAAATCCCTTGAAGGACTGAAATTTCACCCAGCAACCAATCTTCTTGTAATATCTTTACACCTGAAGTAGATTGCCCATCACTTGCCTTTCTTGACAGCTGACCTTGTTCTTTTGCCTTATACCAACTATATCCAACCATTAGGGTAAGTAGGCTAGTGCCTCACTCCCATGCTTAGGCCTTTAGTTTTTTATTTAAAATAGTTGCACTTTGCCCTCCATTACGAGATCCCAGAATGGCATACAGATAAAATCAATTCAAAACAATACAGAACAATGTAAAAATTCAAAACAATAAGGAATAGTTTAAATAAGCTAAAACCAGCCATGCATAGGGAGCAGGGTGACCAGATGTCCTCCTTTCCCAGGACATGCCCTACATTTCAACCTTCTGTCCAGAAGGAATTCCAAAATGCCTTACCTTTTCAGCCTGATTAAGAAGCATTCATTTATATTTCTGTGAGTGTTTTTTGCTTTTATTTTTGTAATGCCCTCCATTATTCCTGAGCATCCTACATTTTGTGGTGTCTTGTCCTCCTTTGTGTTTAGGACATCTGGTCACCCTGATAGGAAGAGATGTTCCTTCAAGTTATCAAGCTTCCAGGCAATTTCGTTCTTTAAATACCATCACATTAGGAAGAACTTCCTGACAGTAAGAGCTGTTAGACAGTGGAACACACTCCCTCGGCGTGTGGCGGAGTCTCCTTCTGTAGAGGTTTTTAAGCAGTAGCTGGATGGCCATTTGGCACTGTTTGATTCTGTGTTCCTGCATGGCAAAATGAGGTTGGCCTGGATGGCCCTTGTGGTCTCTTCCAATTCTATGATTCTACCAGCATTTCTAATAAGTTTGACTAGCAAAGTTGTCCATGCGTCCCTCTCTCAGTAGTTATCAGGCTGGGATACTGTACCATTTAAATGTTTTGATATAGTTTTATATATATGTATAGTTTTATTTTTTAAAATGTATTTTATTCCATTAATAACTATCTGTTATAATACTGTAATAATTTAATTTTTTTTCAATGTATTTTTTTCTATGTTTTTAATTGTACTGTTTTAATGTTATGAAGCTGCTCTGAATCCCAGTTCTGGGAAAAGAGCAGGGACACAAATAACAACAACAACAAGTCCATGGTACTGGTTTCAGCTTACTCCCTAGCCAACCTTTGCACAACTCAGCAGGTATTTCCATCTCTAAAAAGGCTCACAGGCACTCAAATATCTTCATGAAATGAAAGAAACTTAGCAATCCACACAACACAGGTGCTAACCCACTAGCTCATTAGTAAGGGGAGAGAGGCTCCTCTCCACATCCTCCATGTGTATGTCTGTGTGCCTTTAAGTTGCCTGACAATTTATGATGACCCTGTGAATTTCACAGGCTTTTCTTCAGCAAGGAATACTCATACGTGGTTTTTCCAGTTTCTTTGTCTGAAATATAGCTTACACACCTGGTATTCACTGGCAGTCTCCCATCCAAGTACTAACCAGAGCCGACCTTGTTTAGGTTTCAAGATCAGAAGGGACCTGGTGCCTTTCAGATATTTAGGCCCCAGACAGTGAAATTATTTTTATTTTGTTGTTGCTGCTGTGTGCTTTCAGGTGGTGACCCTAATCATAGGCTTTTTTGTGGCAGAAGGGTTTGCCTTTTGCCTTTCTCTGAGGCTTAGCAAATGCAAGTTGCCCAAGGTCACCCAGTGGGTTGAGTGGAGATTTGAACCCTGGTTCTTCCAGAGTCCAACAGTCTAATCACTACACACACTAGCTCTCTTGTAAATATTTTACTGCTTCTTTGGGAGCAGTTGAATTGAATAGTGGTGGGGAAAGACAAATCCTGGGACAGTTGTGTCTGATGTTGCAGTAACAGTTGTAGTTGTATTAGGCATCTGCCAATTTGTAGGAGTAGCAATAGAGCTGAACTTGAATTTCCCTGGGCTGAAATATAACATAGGAATGTGTCATGTAGTGGGGATTTACTTTGGAGCTAATTTGCACTGGTGTTGCATTCACTCTTTTTAAAGCTATACCCATTCCATGTTGGCAAGCTATTTTAGAATTATATTTGCATTAGGGACTCCAGGTCTTCCCCTCAAATTAAATCAAGTATCAAAAAAACACAATCTAAACAAGCTGCCTTATTCTATTTATAGAATCAATCTATTTAAATATAGAATTATTTAATAGAGAATCAAACTATTTAAAAATTGTAATCACAGTCTGTCTTGATTTATTCAAGGCTGACATGCAAAGTAATATAACTATTTTTTAGTGCTTCTTTGCAAGCTCTATTTACGAGTACTCTTTCTTCTCCTGTGTTTTCAGTCTGCTCCCTATACATGGAAACACAGGCTAGACACATGGTTTCTCCCAAGTATACAATCAACAGGTCTTTTAAAACACACAAAACAAAGTGGTTAGAGCCTTTCTGGTCCTTCTACAATTCATCAACGCCACAATCAGAAGGCAGCATAATAACCAACCATAAAGTAGTTATCACAAATTAATCATCTTTTATTTGTGAATAATTTACTAAATGTCACTTAAAACTATACGTTTTTCATTCTGGAGCTACCCAGTTATTCATAGTTTGTGCAGAGCAGAATTTGTGCACACAGTAGATTTTCAAGGTACCCATGTACTTGGTTTTTCACTTTCCCTTGTGGAAAATAGTAACTTTTTTAAAAATTGTCTTGACTGGAAAGAGAGCATAAAATATGCTGCTCTTAGAATGTGACTGGAAAAACATGGAAAAAAATTAGTATTTTTTTCAACAAAGTCCTTCAAAAAGAAGTCTTCCAGACAGAAAATAATGCAGGCATGATATCACAAACAAAAGAGAAAGGGAAAAGTGAAATCAAATGGCCTCCCCTTGGTCTTCCTGCAGTGTTCTTTTAATGCTTGTACTTAGTTTGGTTCTCCTTTTCCCACCCTCTCTTTAAGGCAATGTATTTGCATCGAAAGAAAAAAATGACTAAAGGCTGAAGACTGGCCCAGGATCATAGAGCACATTCTAATGTCTTTATTGTAGCGTGACGTTTTTCATATTCTCAGAGGTGTGAGTTCTGTCCAATTTCTAACAGAGTTCTCCGCATAACAAATAGCAAGGTCAGCAGGCTCACCAAGGTTATGTGGTAAGTGGCTCCCATGGGATTGGAGTCCAAGTTCTTAGCACATAGAATCCATTACCCCTTTCAGTACTAACTTCCTTCTACTCGTGCAGAATTCATTTTTGGAAAATGTCTTTCCTGTTCATGAGACTGCAAAGCATAATGCAATGTAGGCATTATGCAATAAGGCTTTTTACAAATGACAGCCGGACAATTTGCTTGTGGTTTTTGTCACCATATTTCCAATGCAGTGACTTATCTCAAGAGTCTGGAAGGCCAGCTAGCTTGGTTCCAGTTACTTCTTTGCTGGATGGTGGATTCTGGGAGTTGTAAACAAACAAGAAACTATTCTAGGGTTTTTTGTTTGTTTGTTTGTTCTCTGTTTTATTTGCATTTGACTTCTCCCATATATATTATGTATACTATGTATATCAAATGATATACTGTGCATATCAAAATTTCCTGGATGGCTTCCAGTGGCCACTTTTTCTGCTCAGCTATTCATTGCTTCCTGTACCATTTGACATTCTCAGCCTTTGCTTGCTAATCTGAACCTCAGTTGACACACAATGAGCATTTTGAGAATTATTTACCTTTTCATTGTTCCTACTTGTGTAGGGCTGCATTTACACTGCAGAATTAATGCAGTTTGACACTGTTTGAACTGCCATGGCTCAGTTCTGAAGAACGCTGGTATTTATAGTTTTGTGAGATATTTAGCCTTCTGTGTCTGAGTTCTGCTGCCACAACAAATTACAAATCCCAGGAGTCCTTATGGAACTATGAGCGGTAAAGCAATGGCAAACTGCATTAATTTTGCGGTGTGGGAGCAGCCTCAGAGGAATGTAACTGATTGTTACTTTCAGAGCACATCTATGCATATCTGCTATTATCCCCTCCAGGGATAATACAGCGGGCCCTTGATATCTGCTGGGGTTTGGTTCCAGGACTCCCCATGGATACCAAAATCCATGGATGCTCAAGTCCCATTAAATACAATGGCATAGTAAAATGGTGTCTCACATATAAAATACCATATAAAAATGAGATACTGATTGAGTAAACCAAAACCCAGCAAACCAGTTTATGCCCCCATATCTATCATGGTGTTTTTGGAAAGGAGTCATACTGGGAGTCATACCCCAACACTCAAACTACTATGCCATGTTGGCTCCCTTCTGGCATATTTATAGGAGATGGTACAGGCTGTTGCCTCTCTACTTCTTTCCCCAGCTAGGGTGATTCTGGGCACAACTCCCTGGTCAGTAATTGGCTATGATGATGTTCCTAGGTTTGTTCCAGCTGGTTTTGAAAATGGAGGGAAGAAGCAGCTGCTTCCCCCAGTGTAAGGCTGCTCCTTTTCCCCATGGAGTGCTCAACAGCAACTCGAATGAGCCCAGAGCACCCCTACTGTCAATCTGTGTGCAAAGAGATGGAGTTGTACCCTGGCTGCAGTTGTGAACAAGGGTGGCTAGGGGTTCTTGGAGATAGCCTACCTTCCACAAGGTCCATCAAAGTAAATTCGCAGGCACTTGTGAACCGTATAAAAGGTTTCAGAACAATGTCCCTGAACCCCAGTTTTTGTTTTTTTTTTAACAGTAAAAAATGCCTGGGCTAAAAGCTAACTGTGCTGAAGAAGTACATAAGCTTTGGCAGACAGGGCACTTTCTCTGATGCATGGAGTGAGGAAATAGACCAATTTTATGAAAACTTATGCTACAATCTTTTTTGCACGGTTGGGGGGGATACAGATGGGCGGCACCCTTGTCGGTGCCACACCAACCTAGAGCGGCTTTTTTTATAGTGCCATAATGGGGCTTGCGTGCCATGATGCCACTGCTTCCAGCGAGTGCCGTTTGGGCATGTGGACGCCTGTGCGTCATCATTGCACTCCCCTGTGGGTGGGGCTGCAGCAAGATGGCACACCGCTAGTAGGGCTGGGTGCATATGGATGCTCAGCCCTCCAGAGCCCTAAAATTGGCCCCAGGCTGGCGATTTGTGCCAGTTGTACTGGGCCTAAGTCTCAAAGGTGTTACAAGAGCCCTTTTTATACTACTGCATTTGTGCTGATTGCTACTACTACTACTACTAATACTTGCAAACATGGAGGATTGACTGCTTCCCAAAACATTTGACTTCCTGTGAACATGTGTTTTCTGGTTCTGGAAAACACATGTTTGAGGGATTGTGGAATAACCAAATATCCACGATTCTCTAGCCACAAATATATCTGTGGATGTTGGGTATTTATATAAACTGAGACTCTCTCTGGGATTTCAGACATTCAGTGGAAGCTTTGTTATCTGACTGGCTAATAGATACAGATAAGCCTCTCTTGACAAAATGGCTGCCAGCTAATATCTCTCTTTATAAAAGAATAAATCCTACTGATACACATCCAAGAGTAATGCTTTTGGTTTACACTGTGTTTGATAACCTCTCCAGGGGCCCCTTCTCATGGCTATTATTTTATCTCTAAGAAGAAATGAATATCTGTTTTTTAAAAAAGTTTCTAGTTAAAGGCATTTTCCTGGCCTTCAGCTTTTTGCAAATAAGAACTGAAAGTCATGTACAGTTCATAGAAGCTCTATTTTACCTTCTGGTTTTAAATTCAAGATTTATCATCTCCAACCTTTAGCCTTGCTCACAAAATTACTACATGAAAAATACCACAGAAAAACCAATGACTTTGATTAAAAATATATATAACTTATTCAATGCCAAACAGTACGACTGTATGCAATGGTCTTGAAAAGCACCAAAAAAGCCTTAGGGGACAAAGATCTAAAATATCAGATCCTCAAAGGCTGATTAATGTGCTTAAGAAGAAAACTCAGAAAATAACTTTATTTAGCCTGTTTTTGAAATTATAGCCACATAGAAGTAACTGATCTGCTGTCATTAAGCAGAAAATCTGAAAGCCTCGGGGCACAATTAAGAAACACGTAAGCACCTGCCTTCTCTTTTGAAATCAAGAGCAGGGGGATGTCGGTGTTTTTGTCAAGGGAACAGCAGTGGGATTCTAGGGTTTCTCTCCTATAGGAGCCTCCTTCCAATAAGGCAAAGGGAGTGAGTGTTGGTGTATCTGCTAAAGAACAAATAAACGATGGAGCATTCGCCTTCTGACAAATGACCCTTAACTGCAAAAAGTTGCTTAATAAGAAAAGAAGGCCTAGTGTGTGCATTTTGTTTCAGTGTAGATACACATACATCATACTCCCCAACTGTCTTGATTTCGCAGGGACAGTCCCAATTAATCCTCTGTCATCCCTCTTCTTCAACTGTTTTGAAACCAACCCAGTTTTTCTCTCTTCCTCCCGCTTTCCCCCTTTGTCCCCAGCTTACTTCAGTTGCTCCAGACTGAGTTCAGTGTGCAAGAGTAGTCTGCACTCAGTTAACCAAGCCGGGGGGGGGGGGGGGGGGAGGGAGAGGAGATGAGAAAAGTGGATGGAATCATGTCCTTCCCAGTAAGCTCAGGCAAAGCAAACTGCTGCAGCCCCTCTCAGCTTGTAAGATCTTCCTCATTAATACTTCTGGACATCTTGACTACACTCTGATGTTAGTTGGGCATGTGTGTCCCAGTTTTCATCTGTGAAATGTAGGAGGGTAAGATACATGTGGCTGTGTTTACAGAGAGAGGGAGATGAAGTTGAGCGCATGTAATGAAAGTCCTAGTACTCCATAGCCCTTGTCCACCTTATGGTATATTTAGAATTGTCACTCTAAGTCTTGGAATAAAGGCATGAGGCTGTAGTGATTAAATTGATCTCTGTGGTGTAGTGGTTAAACTGTTGGACTGGGATGTAGGCGGTCCAGGTTCAAGTCTTACTGAGTTACGAAGTTCAGTTACTTTCCCTTAGCTTGATATGTTGTTGTATACCTTCAAGTCGTTTCTCACCCTGTCATGGTTTTTTTGGGCGACTGAGAGTGTGTGACATTCCCAAGGTCAACCAGTGGGTTTTCATGGCTGAGTGGGGAATTGAACCCTGATCTTCAGAGTTGTAGTGCAACACTCAAACCATTACACCATGCTGCCCTGGTGTATTTCTCCAGATTATTGTGAGGATGAAGTGGAGTGGAAAAAACCGCATATTCTACCTTATTGGAGGAAAATGGGGAACATAAATGTAACCAAAAATGTTGCAAATACAATATAAAACCAAAAGTACAGTACATCTCAACAAGTTTGAGACCTCCATGTATCTGCTGTGATAAACTGAGTTTGGACCTTCTTTACCTTGCATGCCTTCACTAGGGTATCTTCAGGACAACTCTTATTTTATATTTAGAAGACACACAACCTGTAGAGCATTTAGTAGCTGAATGCCAATGCAGGATTTCCTGACTGAGGCAGTGCCACCACTGTGTAACTCTGGACTGCTCATGGCAACCCTTTTTTAATCATGACAACTACCAGAGTTAGGTTCTCTGTGAGTTAGAGCTTTTCAAGACTATTCCTTTGGCTTTCTACTATAGCCTTCCCCAACCTGTGCCATTCAGACAGCACTTGGCTGATCCATGTTGTCAGGGGAGGGTGGGAGTTGTAATACAGTATAACTAGACAGCTCTCAGGTGGGGAAGGCTGAACTTAAGCAGGTAGCAACTATGAGTAAATAGTTCCTGACTATCATTTACAGCAGGAAAATCTGTCTTATCTTTTTTGTTTTGCTCAGACATTGAAGAGCAACTGTAGATGTCATATGGTAGCATGAGACAATCTTACTTATTCATAATTATTGGTGAAGATGCTCTTTTAAACTTTGGCACTGTAACTCTTTTGCATGTCTACCATTTGAGAATATTTGTGTTCTGCTATTACAGCACTCAGAAGAAAATACTGTACTTTCAGTGAAAATAATTGTGGCAGAAATGTAAATATGTCTGCATTAGATATAAATTGTGGAGTCTTCTTGAATGTAGTATAAAGCTGCATCAGGCTAAAGGTTATATGTTCCAGGCAGGGTGATTGTTTGATCTTGAAATATGTATGTTGAAATTACTCTCACCTCCCTGTATCTTCTCTAATGAAATGAATGGAAAATCTTTCGCCCTCCAGAGATTTTGCCCTGCATTATTAGTGATGAAGGACTATGGGAGCAGTCATGCAAAACAGCTGGGACCCAAAATGTCTCTCTCTTTCTTATAATCTGCCATTCTGCCCATCCTGATGACCGTACTATCTGTGCTGGTACAAATTTTGGAAAGCCATTTCCCTTGATTTCATGTCAGTTATTAAAAAAATTTAAAAATTGTTAATTCACAGAAACAGACTTCACACTGACACAGAAGATAGTTATTTACCCTACAAGGTAATGTCATCCTAACGGAAATTGTTTCTTTGTTACATAATGGAAGAGATTTATATATTCAGATTTTCATCCATTTCCTATGAATACATTCTATGGACATCTTCTGCGCAGACGATGTAGTGGAAGAATTTTGCTTTCAAAGAAAAAGAATAAAAAGAACAACAACAACAACAACAACAACACATAGCAATTCAAAGCATTCCAGGTACATTATTTTAATAATTCTGGGATAAATTAGCTACGATAGTCCATACTTGGTAGCTTCCTAGTAAAGACTACTGTCATGTATTCTGCAGCTAGTGTAAAATACATTGGCAAGATTGCTGACTGGAAAACCATACAGACAACACATATCAATTATTCCAGATGCTATTGCCCATGTACTTCACACAATAATTTGTGGAAAATTTTACTTGCATATTGTTAAATACTGTAATTGATCTGGATGAAACTGGAGAATGATGTGTCCTGTGTTTTTCTTGCTGTGTTGATTTTATGCATCCTGTAGTTTATTTCACTTTCAATTAAAAATAAAACACAGATATTGGTTTTATTTTATTTATTTTTTATTCAAATAATTTATAAAACAAATACATAGTGGAATATTTTCCTTGACTTTTATGCAAAGTATTCTTTCCTCTGTAAACACTTCCTATTGTTTCACATACTACGTAAATAAAAGAAATAAATCACTCCTAAGACTTGTCCCTTTTTTATGTTAAAACACATATGCCTCTTTGTTTTAGGTTTCTCTATACTATAATATATTGTAACTTTTATAATCCAATTACTATGTCATCAAAGAAAGCTGACAAATCAAAGGTTAAATATATTACCTTAACCTAAACAGCTTCAACTGTTTTATGTATCTTCTTGTGTGACCTTCTGATTATCATTATGAAACACACTAGTTTTAAAGGAACAGTATGGCTTGCCAAAGTTAATACCCTATATTCCATATATATTTTTCAAGAGCACTTGTTAGTTAATGTTCAGTTAATGCAAACCTCTTCACCACTGTTTATCCTGTTTTTTCTGTATCTTGCTGCCTGACACTTGCCGACTCTTGGCCCATAGTTCCCTGTGCGACTAGAGGTGCTTCTGCATGGGTGGCTCCTAGCATTTAACCATCAAAAGACTTGGTGGAGCTATTCTATCCTTCTGATTTTAATGTGTATCTCTCTCTCTCTCTCTCTCTCTCTCTATCTATCTATCTATCTATCTATCTATACACACACACATGCATTCATAGGCTAAGAGAAAAGATGGAAGAAATAATGGGACAACACATGAGAGTTAGAAATGGAAGTTGACATCCCCTATGAAACTGAGAACTGAGGAGGGCTTTCCTTTATAAATGGATGCTCTCTCCTTAGCTAGAAACTCTACTGGAAAAAAAATCAGGATTCTCAGTCAGCAGTAGATCCTTCAGGTATAGCAGAAGCAATCCAGATGGGGCTTGCTCTGAATGAGGAAAGACAACAGAAGAACAAGGCTAGGTCACTCCCCTCTTTGCAAGTTGGATCAGCACGAACTGTCATGCTTGAATAGGGTTAATATCACATGTTATGTAAAACAAAGTAAGCCAAGTTGGCTCATAGGGAAAAATCCATGGTCAATATTGCTATTAGGTTCAATAAAAATGGACATTGTGGTCAGGTTTTGGTGATTTACAGATTTTTTTTTTAACATGGAGATTAGGGGGAGAGAAAAAAGGGTGAAGGGAGGAAAAGGCCCTTGATATTCTTTAAGTTAATTGTAGTTAGGTCTCATTTACACTACATAGTGTATTGATATTACTCTGGTTTCTCTTCAGATCATATAAATCTTTCACCTTTTATGTAGTATATGAATGAAAATATTTTGTTTTTTAGTGTTCTATTTCTATACACATATTTATGCATAACTCTTGATAAGGAAATAACATTGTTCAAATTAGAACGTTTTTATTTCAATCAATTCAATACCCAGCTCAACACAATGTTTATACTAGTTGTGATGCATGTTTATACTAGATGTACTAGGCTATGCACTGTTTCTAAGGGCAAAGTTTACTAAGGTTTACTCTCCCCCCCTCCTTGGCACCAGGACGCCTCAGCAAGATTTTAAACTCCTTCCCAGCCCACCATCGTCAACTCCACACTCCTCCTCCTCCTAATCCTCCTCTCAATCTCCAGTCTTTCCAACCCTGCCAGACTTCACTCTTTTCCCCTCCTTGCCACCACTGGCATGGTTGGAGGAACAAGAGGTTGTGACTCCCATCTGCAGGAGGAGGAGGAAGAGGAAGAGGAGGAAGAAGAAGAACACTGTTGATGGAAACCACTTCATTTTCATGTGAGCAGAGCATACTGTTTTCTGCTTGAGAGCCTTCCATCTCTGCTCCCTGCTCAAGCAGGATTCAATGAGGTGGTAAAGGGGTGGGTTGCCTCCTTGGATTGGATGTCAGTTAATTAGAGCCTATATTTTTACAACCCCCCAGAGCAACACTTGTACCCCCTTTTGGCTTGTGCTCCACTTTTGGGGGGAACCACTGATTTTATATAATAAACCTTAAGTGTTGTATGAGGTGAGTTTTTTTTAAAAAAAGTTAATACAGTGATCCCTTGGTATCTGCTGGGGTTTGGTTCCAGGACTTCCCATGGATACCAAAATCCATGGATCTCCAAGTCTCATTGAATACAATGGCATAGTAAAATGGTACCCCTTATATAAAATGGCATAATTTAATGATATAGCCAAGTTAGTCTGTAGAATCAGTATGTAGAGAGATCTTGTAGCATCTTTGAGACTAACTGAAAGAAATTGGCAGCATGAGCTTTCGTAGACTTCAGTCTACTTCCTCCGTGTAAGTAGGAAGCAGACTGAAGTCTGCGAAAGCTCATGCTGCCAACTTCTTTCTTTCAGTTAGTCTCAAAGGTGCTACAAGATCTCTCTGAAATGGTATACTGGCTTTTTGGAATTTGTGTGAGAACATCTAGAAGTCAATGCCATAATCACAAAAAGTCAACATGGGTTTCAGAGAAACAAGTCATGCCAGACAAATCTTATCTCTTTCTTTTATAAAATTACCAGCTTGGTAGATGAAGGGAATGCTGTGGATATAGTATATCTTGATTTCAGTAAGCTCTTTGACAGGGTTCCTCATGGCATTCTTGCAAACAAGCTAGTGAAATGTGGGATAGACAAGGTAACTGTTACATGGATTTGTAATTGGTTGACTGGCCGAAGCCAAAGGGTGCTCAACAATAGCTCCTTTTCATCCTGGAGAGAAGTGACCAGTGGGGTCCCACAGGGTTCTGTCCTGGGCCCAGTGCTATTCAACATCTTTATCAATGACTTGGATGACAGAATTGGGGGCTTACTTATCAAATCTGCAGATGACATCAAACTAAAAGGAGTAGCTAATACCCCAGAGGACAGGATCAAAATTCAAAATGACCTTAATAGACTAGAAAGCTGGGCCAAAGCTAACAAAATGAATTTCAGCATGGAGAAATGTAAAGTACTGCACTTAGGGTGGAAAAATAAAATGCGCAGATATAGGATGGGGGGACACGTGGCTGAATGAGACTACATGTGAAAGGGATCTAGGAGTCCAAGTAGACGACAAATTGAACATGAGTCAGTGCGATGCAGCAGTTAACAAAGCCAATGCAATTTTAGGCTGCATCTATAGAAGTATAGTGTCTAGATCAAGGAAAGTAATAGTGCCACTGTATTCTGCTTTGGTCAGGCCCCACCTGGAATACTGTGTCCAGTTCTGAGCACCACAATTCAAAAAGGACATTGAGAAACTGTAGCATGTTCAAAGGAGGGTGACTAAAATGGTGAAGGGCCTGCAAACCGTGTCCTATGAGGAACGACTGAGGGAGCTGGGGATGTTTAGCCTGGAGAAGAGAAGGTTAAGAGGTGATATGATAGCCCTGTTTAAATATTTGAAGGGATGTCATATTGAGGAGGGAGCAAGCTTGTTTTCTGCTGCTCCAGAGACTAGGACCCAGAGTAATGGATGCAAGCTCCAGGAAAACAGATTCCACCTCAACATTAGGAGAAACTTCTGGACAGTAAGGGCTGTTCAACAGTGGAACAACCTCCCTCAGAGTGTAGTGGAGTCTCCTTCCTTAGAGGTCTTTAAACTGAAGCTGGATGGCCATCTATCGGGGATGCTTTGATTGAGATTTCCTGCATGGCAGGGGCTTGGTCTGGATGGCCCTTGCGGTCTCTTCCAGCTCTATGATTCTGTGATTCTATATATTTTTCTTTAAAAAATTCAAGTTGTGGATGCTTGAATCCATGGATAAAAAAATCTGTGGACATGGGTGGCTGAGTGTACAAGCCAAATTGTGTAGCATGTCCTAGTGACTGGAGGAAATGCCATCCTAAGAGAGTAATGCCCCATCTTTAGATGACAGATATTCACAATTAGATTTAGCACTATTACTAAAAGGGAATTTTAAGAATTTTAAAGAATTTTAATATTTTAAGTATTTATTGTATTCCATTTTATGCCACTCTGTTTTATATGACTCATACATCCTATGTATTTTATGGGGAAATCTGTTACCTTTGGCTATGCTGGTCTATGGCCATAATAAATGATTGACTGATTGATTTGTTCAGATGGTTCTACAAAGCATGGAGGATCATCTCACATGTGCAGCGTAGTACCTCATGTCCTTCAACATTTTACAGGTAAAAACCTGGACATGTGACCTAGCAACTTCAGAGTGTGGTCTAGTTGACAAAAACTATTAATGGGGAAGAACAGATAAGTTAGTAGAGGCTGAAGACATTTGCTTTTTCCTGAGCAAACTGGGAATGGCATGATTCTGCCCCTTCCTCTCCCCATTTCAGTTCATTGAGTCCAACTACTTGAATACAAAAAGAAAGATTGAGGAAAGAGAAACAAGCATTTTGAAAGCATCTAAAAAAGTAGGATGAGACAGATCTAAGCAGGACTGTCTCTGTCAAATTGGAGCAGTTGGACAATATGGTGCGTTACTTACTGGTCTGCTGAAAAGACCACCTGCCATCTTAGCCAAACCTAAGAAATGATACTTAGATTAAACTATGGTTTTCTAGCAAACTTGTTTCAAATCTTAGGACAAGCACAGAATTTACTCTCCATCTTCCAAATTATGGATTGGACAATTATCTGAATGCAGCCATTCTCATCAGCTTCAGGTCTCAAACACTGCTTTGGTTTTTCTATCTTCTTTCCTTGTAAAATACTGGCATGTCCTCCAGTGTTGGCAAACATGCATGTTTTTAAAAAGAAACAATCTTAAAAGGGTTTGGGGACTGGGGAGGCAAAAGAGAGAACACTGAAGACCAATCAAAGAAATTTAAGTCATCAATTGCTTTATTACATACAAAGAGAGCTCTTCAGAACAGGTGTGTCTGTGTGAGTATAAGAGAGAGACACACAGAAAGAGAATTAATATACTGTATTTGAGATGGAAAGCAACAGTAGAATATTGCAGCTGTTGCTGAGGTTTCCTCTTGCTAACAAACAACAACTCTCCCCTTTTCAAGAATTCACAAAGCAGGACTTTTGGGTTGGAATCCACTCTTAGGGAGGCAGAAATAAAATATTATTCTTGTTACCAGGGACCAAGGAGCACTTCCATGACAAGAGGAAAGGCTAATTTAAAACAAGCAGATTAAAACCAGCCACTCCCAACCTGTTGTGAGTTGATGAATCGAAAGCTAAAAGTATATTTAAACTATAAAATGTTAAATTAAAAAAAAAAAAGATCTGGGAAGCCTGAAATCATGCAAAAAAGAAAAAAAAGGTGGCATTACAATTAATTTTAAAAACAGTTTTTTAAAAAAAGTAAACAGCATGTTTATTTTTCACACCTTCCCATCAGCAACAGGAGGGTGCAAAATGCTTTAACCATTAGTTCTGGGTGTGGAGGATTATTTTCCTCACTGATACTCCATTTTTAGAAGGATTCTTCACAAAACAATTATTGATAGGCTCTAAAGAGTCAGAATGAACCCCATTGGCAACTTTGGTACTGTCTGCTTTGGGGATATTTTTGAGCTTTGTGTCCAGGAGCTTCTTCATTCCAGCTCTGAGGACTTTATCACATGGAGAAAATTGAGTAAAAGCAGGGGTTTAAACGGACATTCTCCTGTGAAAATCGCGTCATCGCGGTGAAGATTTTCAAACGATGTCGCGATTAAAGAGGACTTATCCTGGCAATAACCAGGTAATCACCAGCAACAAATCATTCATGAGGAAATTGGTGAAGCAATAAAAAGAACAGTGTTTTAAATTATCCTGCCACAAACCCACAAACACAGTACTTTGTTGATGTTTTGGGTGATGTATCCAATGTCTTGGCTTGCAGTTGGATGACTTTAGAGGAGCCCACAAAGAGTGAGCAATCCTTTATGAAAATTTATGTTCAGTAAAATCAGACCCTTAGGAGAGACTGTTCCCCCTTCCAGTTATGCCCTACTTTTTCATTTCTGATTTCAGTGGTCTAGCCAGCAAATCAGATGATTATTTAGAAGTGTTCTTTATGATTCCTAAGTACTTACTAAAAGAGATGACTAGTTGAAACTTATAAAGGTTACTCTTTTAAAAAAAAGACCTTAAGGGTTGGGTATCTGTTTAAAAAGAGATACTCATAGAGGCTGCCCAGCATGGTGCCAACATCCCTGGGCTTTGGAGCAGTGCTACTCAAAGTGATAGCTAGTGGACAAGTGCGGATCTGCAAGTCACTGCATGCTTCACCATGGCAAGTTTCCAAGAAAGAAAGAAAAAGAAAGAAAGAAATAGTTGTAGCCAATTGGCACAAAGATGGTGCTGATTCCTGGCACATTGGGGGGGAAATCCTCCTGGTCCACCACAGAATCTATTGATTTGTCACAATGCCATGTATGAACTTGGTCTTAGGGCCAAAAGCAATGGAATTTGTATGTCACACAATGAATGTTTTTAAAATGGCAAATGAGAGGTCCAGGGGCACCTGACCTGGATCTACGTGTGGCATGGGATAGGGGTGGGTTCTTTCTATTTGCCTCCTCCATATTTCCAGTATGCATTGATTTTCTTGCATTGGAAGGAGAGCTTCCATTGGTGACAGTGTAGTTAGTTGTGCAGAGTCCCCGAACCTATTTAGAGTTAAAAGTCTTTGCATGCCTGTACCCACTAATTGTTATTTTGCGTGTTGCTTTGTAGAAGTTTAGATGCAGCATATATTTATGGTAACTTCCTGATTGTTTACACACCCTCTTTGTTCCCGAACTACTCTAACCTGCAGCCATTTTCTCTTCATTGTCTTATTAGACCATGTATTTCATTATGCACTATTTGCAAGTATATTACTTTGTATGTTTTACAAAGAAGATGAAACTTGCCTCTTTACTCTGCCACAATGTGTGTGTCAGCAAGAGGGAGTGGGGTTAGATATTGTTCAGCTTCTTCCTTGCTGGTTGATTACTCTGCTTGATAGAGCCAGTACTATCTCTTACATTTCCATACAGATTCAATAGGGACCATGGTGGGTGTGAAACATCAAAACATCCTGTCCTCACACCATAGATCAATGTAATCTGTTTTTTTAAAAATCTGTTACTTTACTTTTTACATTGTCTGCTAGTTTCCCCTAATATATATACAGTGGTGCCTCGGGATACGAAATGATCGTGTTACGAAATTTCCGGGATACGAAAAAGTCGGATTGGCAAAAACTGTTTCGGGTTACGAAATATTTTTCGGGTTACGAAATTCATTTCGGCACGAAATTCAAATGCTGCTATAGGCTTTCCAGTGCTAACGGAGTATTTCGGGTTACGAAATTTTCGGGTTACAAAAGGAATGGCGGAACGAATTAATTTCGTATCCCAAAGGCACCACTGTATTGTACTTTTTATGGCTGAAAAACAATGACTATTTACACAAATACATAAATTCTAATTATATAAATAACATTATATTGGTCCTTAGCCACATGCAGATGAGCTTCTACTGTGGAGTTATTCGGCTTTGTTGACAGACTATTAAGGTGGATCAAGATGGACATTTTTCTCACTGTTGAATCCATGTTTTCAATCAAAAAACAAACCAACCCTTCTTGGAAAGGAAGGAGCTGACAAGAGGCTCAGTTTTTCTGCAGGTGTTGACACAAAAATGCACAACCAGGGCACAGTGGCAGGAGTAGATGACTTGTTGGGTTACCCCTCCATTCTTTATCATTTGTTGTGCTTTCAAGCTCCAAAGCCATTCCATGTCATGCTGGTACTTCCCCCTCTTCCAAATTGTCTTGTGGTCTCTAAGCCAGAAAGGGATTGTACTGGATACAGCTGTGTTGCTTCTGAATAAATGTGTAGGATCTGGATATATTTTACTAATGCTTTTTAAAAATGTTTTCAAGTGGGCATCATTAGGGCCTTAAATGAAGTGGGCATTCAGATTGATACGACCTTCATTGGTTTCCTCATGGGTGCACTATACACCAAGCAGTGGGCAATGGTAAGAGTTTTCCAGTAGAGCATGAGTAAGGCAGTGGAATAGGCTGCCTTGGAGGCTGGGGGTCTCTCTGTCTTTGGAGGCCTTTAAACAGAGGCTGGATGGGCATCTTTCAGGAGTGTTTTAGTAATGTGTTCCTGCATGGCAGAGGGTTGGACTACATGTCTGTTATGATTCCAGCCAACTCTAACATTCTATGATTCTAAGAACAAAATCAAAGTTTACCTATTGTGGAATAGGTCCACTCTGCAGCTGTGAAAGATTTAAGGGAAAAAGCAGAATAAAACCAACATACAGCTTGATGTACAGACATACCGCTACAGACATATTGCTGCTTTCCATTTTTCCTTTAAAGACACAACCTTTGGAAAGAATGAACAAAAAGCTGCAAACAGAGATGGAAAGAATGGAAAGTTTATGTTGAAGATGTAACAACACTCTATATTTTTGTACCCTGATTGTGAAACTAACCAGAAAATGAAAGAATAAACAGGGCCGCCATGGGATGAGATTGACTCAAGGGTGGTTAACAACAAAGAAAAAGCAAGCACCAAGTATCCTAGTTGGAGCTCCATCACAAACATGTTTACTCAGAAGTTAAGCTTCAGGCATTTATGAGATAATAATTTGGAGCTCTCTTGCACAAAACATGGTGCAGGGACGTAGCCAGGATTTTAGGAAGGGGGGGGGGTCCAGACTAAGTGCCACCATTATAATGGGGCTTGGGTGCGGCGGCGCAGCAGCACACACCATTCATTTTTCTAACGGAAGGGGGGGTCCAGACCCCAAGAACTCCCCCTTGGCTACGTTCCTGCATGGTGCTGGGAAGTACCCATTTTAGGATATCAGGAAAAGGGTTGTTTGATGAGCAAAGAAGGAAGGTATAACAATGACCATTCAACCATGTCACATCACTTAAGGACAGCATAACAGGAAGGAGATACACACACAAAAATTCCAAGGCCTTCTGAACTGTAGAAGAACAAGGACTTACAAAGGTGAGGAATGATCCACTCTGAAACATCCTGCTAGACCAATACCATGAAGTTTATTTGGGATAATTTAGGACTCTTCCAGATGGGGCAAATGTATAATAAAGTTGTGATATTTGTTGCTGTTGTTCACAAGTTTTTTTCAAAAATTAAAAAACCCCAAAACACCCAAACCACATTTCTGTTGTCCCAGGCTACTGTCTGATAATTCTTTGCACCAGGTACAACATTGTATTCCAATCTTCAAGTGGGTTTCTTAATCATTCCTGGATATGTTGGAACGATATGTTCCTTTCCCTTCTTCTCAGACATGCCTTCTCCTTCTCCTCTTCTTTTTTGTAGCATTATAGTGATGCAGTGCATCAGTGAAAGAGTCCTTTTAGACTATAACTTTATGACAAATGTTTTCTAAAGTAGAAGAGAAAGCAAAAATCTCCCTTCATACTATTGAGTCCCTATGGCGCGTTACAGACAGCCCCTTAGGGGCGGCCTGTAGGCGCACCTTTCCCCGCCGGATCGGGGCCTCAGTGGCCAGAGCGGCAGCCGCTGAAGCCCCGATCCACCGCTTTCCGGGCTGCGGGGAAGTGGCAAAAGGCCCCTTCCCCGCAGCCTGGAAAGGGGTGCCCTTGGGGCTTCAAGCCCCAAGGACACCCCACGGCGGCGGGGAGAAGGAGAAAGGGGCTGTTTGGCCCCTTTCTCCTTTGGTCCACTGGGCGCAGCCGTCTAAAGGCTGTGCCCAGTGGACCAAGCCAGGAAGGAGCTCCGAAACGGAGCTCCTTCCGGGGTTGCGGAAAGGGCACCCTAGGGGCCCTGCTGCAACCCCAATACGTCACAACCGCGCCGCCTCATTTGGAGGTGGTGCGGTTGTCATGTATCAATGGCAGTGGCCGTGTGGAACGGCCGCCACCATTTTGTGCGTGCGAAGCGCGCGCTAGGGTTAGAGCGGTGCAGAAGCACCGCCCCCTCTTAACCCTAGTACACACTCCGTGCATACTTTTTAGCACATCTGTAACGGGCTTATGTTAGGAAAAAGGAGGAATATAATAAAATAGAATAATACTGATATAATATAATAATAAGAACATCTCAGCAAATAATGCCTATTTAAAAAAATATTTGGAAGAACCATACTGCAGATTCAAAAAAATTGCTAGGAACTGGCCTCCAAAAGAATGAGATGATTGGAGGGGAGGTGAAAACTAGTGGCAAAACTCTTTGGTTTTTTAATTATATGTATTGTGAGAACTCACACTTTAAACCAGTCAGGATGAGCCCTTAGAATATTTATATTCTAAAAACCTGGATTCTTTGCTCTGAAATCAATGTATTTAGGCACAACAAACTCTGTTTAGGATAGAGTTGAAGGGCTACCATCTTAAGTACTTATTTGGGAGTAAGCCCCAATTAATAGATTGGAATGTGCTTGCAAATGGACATGTAGAGGATTGGGCTGTCCATAGAGCATGCTGACTATTGACCTTTCACATCTATGTAGAAGTTATTCATGATTCCACATGGCTGCCTTTGAACATTAGGACCTAACTAAATGAGACAATGGTTGTCTGTGATGGAATTGCCCATTTCTTTCCAGGTTTGTAAAAGTTCTGGCAAAGGGAGGTTAGCTCTCTTTCTTTGAGGCAATTTTCCTGATTTAAAAATTTGGATGACTTGAAGTCATGCACATGCATATGCACACAATTTTCTTAGGTTTCGCTTTTTCTCTCTGATTCAAAAGCAACTTCACGTTGTAGCCCTGTGCACATTTATCTTATTGAACTTGATGGGGCTTATTTCTAAGTAGACATGATAAAACATAAACATATCACTACAAATATTAGGTACAAAATGAAGCCTATATCCAGCAGGATAGCCATATTGGAGTGTCACAGGAAAAACAACAAAAGAGACATGTATTCTTTTAAAGAATGGAAATTTTTTACCATTTTTATCATGGCTGCAGTTGTATGGAATATAGCCTCAGCGACAGTTATTTGCTGCTAAGCTGGTGCTGTTGCGAAATGTGGGGAGAAATATGAAAGGTACTAGCAAGTGATGTGCAGTTATATAACTAGACAAGGTCATCATGTTTGAATGTGGCACTTCTCAGTCAATTGCTATTTCCTCAAATATGGTTCAAAACATTCACATCTAGGATCTTTTGGTGTGAAAAAAATATAGATTTTGTGCTGCTTGTTTATGGTTCCAAAAAGAACTGCAAAATAAACCTAATATTCACTTCAGGATGTATTTTGAATCAGTAAAAATTGGTATTTATCAACAGTCTGTAGTTCTTTATAAGTAAGAACCTTCTCTAAAGCAGCAGCACTTTCAAACATAAATATGTTTTGAAGACCTCACTTTCAAGTGGAGGATTATATCATAAGCATTTTAAAGTCAATTTCTGTGGATGATCTAAAGGAAGGAAATTTCTGTTCAACAGAAAACAAAATAGCAAATGTCCCTTTAGGTGTCATCTAGAGAAAATAAGATATTTTCAACTGAAATCAATCGGCCGTACACACTTAAATATGGGCTTTATTTTATAGATTTAATATGTTGAGTTATGCAGATTATTGCTTTCTGTGATATAGAAGTTAAACCAGCAGACCTGTAATTCTTGTTATTGTCAATAAGATGTTAATTATACTATCTTCAGTTTCTATAACTGAGGTATCTTGGTCTTTGTAAAAATAGTTAAATACTGTGACTTTGTCACAAAACACCTTAAAATATACTTTCACTTGGTTTCCTCCACTGTATTGAATTTAGAGGGGGCAATCCTGTACCTGTCTACTGAAAGTAAATCTAGTTGAGTACAAAGGGACTTATTCCAAGGTAAGTATACACACATGTTGCTATATGGACTTACCCTGAGGTAAGCCCCATTGAACCTAATGGGATACATCTGTGTTGAGTGGATTGGATGGATTTAGGCTTGCAAGATGCATTATGTTTTTCTGCAGAATTCTGAAGTCTGAGACAAGTGAAAACTTATGGCTCAAGAAGGCAGAGAGAGAATTAGAGAACAAGGTATCTGTAAGCACTAACTCAGTTTAGGAATTTGTTTTCAGTATAAGACCAGAACACAGATACTCAACCTTTTTACAAAGAAACTTCCAGATGTAGCTGCATTGGTCTGTTTTATGACTTCCCAATGACTAACAGATTTAACATGTCATATGTTTTTGTGGATTGGAGCCCACTTCATCAGGTACATGAGATGTTATGCTTTACTACAGATACATGTGCATAGATACACAAATGTTTGTGGGCGGGATGGGTGTGGTGGGAATGAACATCAAGGTCAGAGGGAAATGAAATACAGGAAGCACAGACAGTGCTAATTATCTTACCATAGTCATTCACAAAATCTGTTCCTGTTTCTGCCCAAGTTTCCTTGATGTTAGCAGCCTAATTTAAGAGGGAGAGGGGGCCTTTTGGCTTTGCTAATCGTTTGGAATCTGAATTCTTGCTGATCTACTGCAAATCAACCAAACATCTACCAGAGATCCACCCCCATCTACTTTCTCCCTCTGTCTCTGCTCTAATCCATGTCAGCTTTTCATGCTCCCCTTTACTTTCTGATGCAATGCATGCTTGTGTGTCAGTTGCTTTGCTATCTTACACTGGTTTACCAATACCCACACATAGAGCATAATGTTTTCAGTCTACTGTTTGGTTCCATTGATGGATTGCATAGCAAAGATTATTTCTGCCATTGCAGTGCTAGAAATCAGTCAGGTAGTTTGATGCTTTTTATGAGATGAGCATCCTTCCGTGAAAAGTGAATAAAGCTTTTCAGCTTTGCAGGGAATTTGTCTGAAAGGTTACCCAGCTCATAAGCAATGAGAAGTCAATGTAATTTAAAATGGTGCTCTATCTGCACTGTCTCTTCTCAGTGCTTTGTTTTAGGCTCCACTTTGTTCGCTGGCATCTTTGCCAAATATGGTTGTTTATGAAGTAATCATTTATCCTATAGAGTATAAGTCAATAAGAATATTCCATTACATAGAAATTTGGTAAAACAATTTATGTTTAAGCAGCACAAAAGAGTTATTTTTTAAAACAAATTAATGTATTAATTTTCAAATGAAAGACAAAACCACCAATATTTGAAAATATAGTAAATCAAATAGAGGATACTGAAGCACTGGACAAAACAGATTCATATGAATGCCAAGATTTCATGAGATCACTTATATGTTCAGTCTAAAAGAATATGGATAAAAGCTTTCTTATTCATTAACATATTCATAACTTATGCTCATAACTTATTCATTAACAGCCAGATGATCACTTAATGTAAATTAGTTTTATACCTTTGCTCCCTGTGTTGGATTCAATGAGAATAAATAAAACATGTGATAGAAGCCCATCCTCTCACCTACTGAACACCAATTATCAATATAGCAGATGTTTTACCTTTAGCACTGATACTTTAAGTGTAGATCTAAAAGAAGAATATGTTTAAATTAATATAAAATACATGGATTCTATGTATGCTTTAAAAAAAAAACAAATGTGAAAAATGTTACCCAAGTAGATGATGAGAAGTTTGTGAAGGAAGCTTTGATTGTTTTAAAATGTTGAATGAATTTTTCTACTGCTATATTGCTTGTTTTTTTAAGGAAATGATGGACTGCAGATCAGTTTGTGATAAGCTGCATGGATGTTTGATATACAAAGGAAAATAGACAGACCTCCATATCCATGGAGTCTCTACCCATGGGTTCAGCCATCTATGGCAGTGGTCCCCAGACTGTGCCCTTTTAGAGATTTTGGACTTCAGCTGCCAGAAGCCTCAGCCATGTTGGTCAACCGTCTGGGATTCTGGAAGTTGAAGTCCAAAATCCCTTGAAAAGCACAGTTTGAGGACCACTGATGTATGGCTTGAAAATATTTTTAAAAATTATAAATTCCAAAAAGCAAACCTTTATTTTGCCATTTTTGTTTAAGGAGCACATTTTACTATGCCATTGTTTTTAATGGGGCTTAAACACCCATGGATTTTGGTATCCACAGGAGGTGGGTGGGCCCTGGAACCTAACTGCAGAAGATACCAAGGGTCCATTGTACTAAGCAAACCTGCTGTTTGATCACAGTCTTTTATGTTTAAGACAGACCCTTTTGTTTTAGATTATGGAACAGTGAAAAGAATTAAAGCACAAGAAACATAGAAAAAAAATCAGTGTACCATATATAGACTATAAGTTGACTTCATTTATAAGATGAGAGCAGGTTTTGAGGCCCAAACTATGAATGTTAATATGATTCATGGATAAATTGAGGGTAAAACTTAGGGTCATGTAGCAAAGAATCTAAAGGATGAAGCAAAGGAAAACAATGCCAAAAAATGTACAAAATTCTAGGCGTAACTGTGCTCACTAAAGGATGGATGGATAGGAAAATACCTTTCACTAGAGATGGTTCCCTTTTTTAGTAAGTGTTATAGTACAGTGGGCCCTTCCCTTACGCAGGGGATCTGTTCCAGATACCCCCATGTAAGGGAAATTCCGTGTATGCTCGTGCCCCATTGCAAACAATGGGGTGCACTGTACTTACATTGACCCAAGGATATGTTTTTGGGGTCAATTTGTTAACTGAACTTTTTAGATTTATATATGAGTATATACAGTAAACATACTTCAATTAACAAAACCTCTGACAGTGAAGCTCTTTTTACAAATGCTTTTTATGTCCACCCAGCCCTCTTTTTCCTCCTTGTTTGCCCTTTAGATAGAATGGTTGTTTAAAGCTGCATTGGCACTGGGAGCATAGTGAAGGAGGGATGGGGAAACACAACTCTTTGGTGCTGGTTGCTGTACTGAATATACAGAAAACAATGCAATATATAAAGCTTGGACTGACAAAGAATGGGATTCTATTCGAGCTGGACTTACTGTAGCTGTGTCTGGTAGCCTACAACAGGCAATGGAAATGGCGGCTGGCTCCAGATTCTGAAAAAGGAGAGAGTTCATAAGCCTTTCTCATCAATTAATCCTAGCACATTAAAAAAAGCATAGCTCTATAATATTGGCCGTATGGAAATCACAAGAAAAAATGAAGACTGGTGAAACAAAAAATAATTTCCGGATGCATTTTGGGAGAAACTTTCAAGTGGTTCTTCCTTAGAAGGTTCAAAATGTTTTTATTTATGCATGACTTATCTGACCTGGTTGTTTCAATTCACACATGCATGGTAGTTTTGAATAAAAGGTGAGTTGAAGCATGTTGAAACTACTCTTTTCCCCCCCTTTTGGTGGTGTAGAAACCTATCTTTCCATTTTATTTCTGCCTCAGGTACCAAGTCTTCACACCAGTGTTTTATTATCTACAACTCAGAAGCAGTACAGACAAAGACTGTTGTGGCAGAACCTGGTTCAGAGTTGCTTCAGATTAGATATGATAATGTCTGCTAGTGGGTAGTAGAAAAATAATGATGAAAGATGAGTATGTGTGTTTGGGGGGGGGGGAGATGCAGTGAAACAGAAACATCTGAAGATTTTGAATAAAGTACTACTATATGTGTTAGTGTTAGCAACTTTTACATGCCTATGCTCACTAATTGTTAGTTTGCATGTTGCTTTATAGGTGAATAGACACAGCCTATATTTATGATGACCTCCTGTTTGTTCATTCTTCTACACCCTCTCTTCCTCCATCACTGTAATCTACAGCCACTTTTGTCTTTTCTCTCTCTCATCGATAACATTTTGTGGATTATAAACAATTATTAAATAGATCTATTGTTTCTTTCTCTGCAAGACCATGCGTGTATGTGTCTCTCTGTGTGCGCGCACACATGTGGGGACTAGTTGTTGTTCAGCATCTGCTTTGCCAGTTTGATTAGTCTGCCTGAGAGAGCCATTATTATCTCTTGCATTGCTCAACAATGTATTCGGAAAACTTACCACATTTGAAGGCATCCTGGGCACCATGTCAACTATGGTGATAGCGCAATGTTTTCTGTCCACAAACTGTGTAAACTGGATAATGTAATATAGAAATGTTGCCAATATTTAATTTCATTAAATGGTTTCTCAATGGTTTCAAGATAAATATTAAAATATTTTATATCCGTTGTATGTATTGGATTTATTGACTATTATCTTTAATATTTCTAAAGCCAAATAAAAAGATACAATATAAATTCTTTAAAATAATAAAAACATTAAATAAAATTACATGTTAATAGTGAAGTAGCTACTAGGAGTAGCTTCTGTTTTGCAAGTTTATCCTGAAGAAACTAAACTAAATAATGGGCAAAGTTAATCTTGCTTGTCCCTCTTCTGTTTCTATAAAGTCTTTCCAGTACAATTTTTGGTCCTTTACTTGTGACCAAGCTAAATAAAATGCATTTTGTTGCTGACAACAAGACATTCCTGTCTCTGTGATACAATATCTGATGGTCTCCCTATGCAAAGACTAGCTAAGAAAAAACCATTAGCCACATACCATATAATGTAGTTGAAGGGGTATTTCATAGACTCATACAATTAAAGAACAGGAAGGGAGCCCAAGATTAGTCTAATCTAATAACTTGCCAGTGCATGAATTGATAGCTACTTGGGACTTTATCACACGGAGGGAAATAGGGGGTTTAAACAGTGATTATCCCATGAAAATCATGTGGTCATGATTAAGATTTTCACACACATTGCAACTAAAGTATTATTATCCAGAAAATAACCAGGAATAACCAGCAACAAATCATTCACGGGATTTCCCCATTATTTGTTGCTGGTTATTCCCTGGTTATTACCAGGATGATGATGCTTTAATTGCGATGTGTATGAAAATCTTAATCGCAATCACATGATTTTTATGGGATAATCAGTTTAACCCCCCAATTTTCTCGTGTGATTAAAGCCCTTGGCCACACAACCTCTGTTTAAATACCTACAACCTTTGGAGGCAGTCTCTTCCACTGCTGAACATCTTATTGTGTCAGAAAGGTCCTCCTAATGTTTACCCAGCATCTAATTTGTTATAGTTTGAATACATTGTTTTGGATTCTGTTTTCTGGAGCAGAAGGAAATATGCTCACTCCATCTTCCACATGACAGCTTGTACTAATAGATCCCTTTCATACTTTTCACGTTTTCTGACAAGCTAGGTGTCAACCACCATATATTTCTGCATCTGATTTTTTTTACACATTGAATTTATCCCTATCGAAATTAGTTTTCTTAGTTTTGGCCCAGTTCTGCAGTCTGTTAAGATAATTTTCAGTAAACTTAATGTACTGTGAAGTATTAGCTACCATTCTGTTTGATGTCATCTACAGATATTATGAACACACCCTTTATTCTTTCATCCAAGTAATTTTAAGGACATTGACAGTGGTCCTAAGATAGAACCTAAGGAAACACTACTTGTCATTGCTCCTAAGGATGATGAAGAACCACTAGCCAGTATTCTTAAAGTTTAGTTTGTCAACCACCTACAAATCCCTGTAACAAAAGCATCACCTAACTCACATTTTAACAACTTGTGTCCCAAAAACCCATGGAAGAACTTGTCATAATCAAGATGTACTGCATTTACATCAATAGATTTCAAAGATGTAGTCTCTAGCAGCATAAAAAGTAGGAAGAGAGAGGGAGGAGAAAAAGGAATGCAGCAGCAAGTTTAAGACTGTGTTATTATTTTAGCATGAGCTTTCGTGGATATAAACCCATGAGGACAATGACTGCATCTGATGAAGTCGGTTTACATCCATGAAAGCCCATGCTAAAGTAAAAACTAGTTAATTAAAAAAGTTGCTACTGTATTTCTACCCCCTTTTCATACATCTACAGCATGTCTCTGATCTGCCAAGCTTGTAATAAGATTAGTCTGGCATTACTTGTTTTTGAGAAACCCATGCTAGCTCTTAGTAAACACAGCATTATTTTCTGAGCATTCACAGGCTGTTTAATTATAGAGCCTTTCTTGATATTAATGACAACCTGATGGGTGGATAATTGCTCAGGTCCTGTTTCTCCTCCTTTTTGAAGATGGGGATAACATTTGCTTGTCTCAGATCTGTAGGGACTTCACTGTTCTCCAAGAAGTCCCAAAGCTGATATGAGCCCTGAGATTTCATTTTTAATATAACCCTGGAGACCTGAATTAATTTAAAGTAGTTAGGTGTCACTTTATCACCTCTTTAACTATTTTGGGCTGCTGCCCCTTTATTATATCATTAATTCTGTTTTCAACAGACAGAGCACTATTTTCATTTTGGGAGAAGGCAGAAGCAAAATAGGTGCTAAGCAATTCTGCTTTCTCTCTGTCACCTATTAACATTTTACCATCTATTCCAAGCAGTAGACCTACCACTGTTTTGTTCTTCTTGCTCTGAACATAATTAGAAATTACTGTTTTTATCATTTTAACCTGTGCAAACTTCTCTCTACAAACATGTGCAAGTCATTTGTACTCTTTCTTGATAATATGCTCCTCCTTTTTAAGTTTTAGCTCATTTGAAATCTGCTTCTGAACCATTCTTGGTTTCTTTAGACACCTCACATTTTTCTCTCTCAATTGATTTGCGATTGTGCTTTCATTTCCCTTCTCATGAACCCCTTTCTTTTTGAGAATGTATGACATGGGATCTCAATAGTATTTATTTATGCTTATTGAAATCAGTCTTCTGAAAATCCAGATTGTGCCTTCAATTACACTTTGTTTTCTCTTTTCCCTTTGGAAGACACATACACTTCCACCTGAGGTTCCCACTATTTCCAGTCAGTAGACTTGTTCTTCCCAAAAGGTGAGAATCAGGTCCAAAATAGTCAAGTTTGTGAGACTCCAAGCAAACACACTCTTATTTTTTTGTGGATGTTTTGGGCTATGTGGCCATGTTCTAGAAGAGTTTATTCCTGACGTTTCACCGTTCTTCTTAACTACTATACAAGTCATCTGTTGACAGATGACCATCAACACACAACAGTAGAACATGGTCCAAAAAACCAGTCTTTCCTGATGACACTATCTTTACAGCCAACTGTTCATTTCTAAAAACAGCCGTATAACTTGATAGGATGTCTCAAGAAATGTTCTGTCTTCATGGTACAAGGATCCAAGATATGACCATCTGAAAAGACTCATCAAGCCCATCAAACTGTAGCCCATGTAGGAACAAAGGATACTACTGCTTTTGACATACTGTGTTTTTTCCTATTATCTTCCTTAATTTTTTGTAGTCTCGCTCTAGTTTTAAACATGATACATTACTAGGTTATATTTTTGGATGCAGAACCAATTAAGATCCTAAAACATTTAAGTCCAGGGACCATCTTTTGGCTTGCAAAGATTACCTAAACCTCCTCATTTATATAATGTTTTTGGAATAGTTAAGAAACCAGTGGTACATTCTCTACTGATCCCTCTTTTCAGTATTGCCAAATTCGCAATATTGCCATTGACTGCCTCATTATTTTGACAACACTGACTACGTTTTTAAATAATTGATAATTTGGGTAACACTTCCAGGTTGTAACCTAAGGTAATCCCAACCTGTGGTGTTTTACTGCGTTACTAAATAAATAATAATAAAAGAAGAAGCCAGGCTTTAGCTCTCTTTCTCCTCCTGTCCATCCTGGCAAAAAGAGCTGCTTTGTTCCTATGCTAGGTGTCACCATTTTACTTCCTGTGAGGAGAACGCCATTCTGTGAAGAGACTGAATTTGAGTGCAAATAATAAGAGAGAGAGTTGTGTTTTTAGAGAGGAAACAAGGACTCATTTTTCATTTATTTTTGCACACGATAGGACTATTTACTTGCTCTGAAACATGAGCCCTAGTAGAAAGGAAGAGAAAGAGGAGGAATATATTGCTAATGTCAGGGCAGGGCTGCTTTTCAGACAATGGCTGAGGAGAGAAAAAGAGAAGGGGAAGAGAAGGTGATGCCATCTTCCTTGACTCAGGGAAGACATGATGGTGGCTCTTGTCTATGCTTCCTTATGGCTTCTGCTTGTGCCTTTCAATGGCTGAGGGGAGAGAGAGCGATGCCATCTTCCTTGAGTGCAAATCTACAGCGCTATATAAATAAAGTATAATAATAAAGTCAGGGAGGACATGATGGTGGCTCTTTCCTCATGGTTTCTGGTTGTGCCTTTCAGACAATGGCTGAGAGGGGAGAGAGAGAGCAAAGATGGAAGAGAGGGCGATGCCATCTTCCAGGACTCAGGGAGGACGTGATGGTGGCTCCTCACTTTGCCTAGTCCTCATGGCTCTTGCTTGTGCCTTTCAGACAATGGCTGAGGGGAAAAGCAAGGGGGAAGAGAAAGGGATGCCATCTTTCTTGACTCAGGGAGGACATGATGGCGGTGGCTCTTTTTCTATGCCTCCTCACGACTTCTTGTGCCTTTCAGGCAACGGCTGAGGGGAAAGAGAGCAAAGGGGAAGAGAAAGGAGGACATGATGGTGGCTCTTTCCTATGCCTCCCGCTTGTTTAAAGTGTTTTGTGTGTCTGTGTGTGATTCCTGACACAGAGGGAGCGCACAAGGCCGTTGTCACCAAGGGGCTGGAGGAGGCGGTGGTGGCGTGTTATTATTGTGTCCCTCCGCCGCCGTTGTGGTGCTTTGTTATTACTGTTATTGTGTGTGTTTTTAACTGGAGCCACCCACCCCCCACATAGCCTCTCTCCTTCTCCCTCTTGGAGGCAGCCACACAAGGGGAGGAGGAGGGGAAAGAGGAGGAGGAGGAGGGACTCGGTGCTGGTGGGGAAGAAGGAGAAGAAGAAGGAGGCAAACACCGCCACAGCCTTCGTTGCTTCTCCCGCGGAGGGGAAGGAAGGAGGGCGGGCGGCTCCAGCGAGCGGTGGGTTTGGAGGCGGCGGCGGCGGCAATAAAGAGAAGGAGGAGAAGGAAGGGGTGTCCATTAAGGGCGCCCCTAAACCTCGCTAGGCCTCAGTATCCCTCCGCGGCCACTCTGAGCGTATCCCTCCGCCGCCCCGCCCGCCTCCGCCGTCGTCCATTGCTGCTGGCGCCTCCATTCCCTCTGAGTCCCCGGATGCAAAGCGTAATGGCCGCCAAGAGTGACTCGTCGGACTCTGGAGCCCTAAGGCGGCCAGGTAAAGGAGGCTGAGGGGCGGCTGGAGGCCGAGGGGACACGAGGAAGGCCCGGGCAGAGAGAGAGGGAGAGGGGGGGTCTGGGGCGCCCAGGAGGCACCCCTCTCCTTCCATCCTGGCTGCCTTTGCCAAAGTTAATGCCGCCCCCGACATTTAAGGGGGAAGGAAGGGTGTGTGTGTGTGTAGAGGGGGAGTTCGTCCCCAGACCCCCCCAAAGCATGTGGCACACACCCCTCCCTCCCCGAAGTGCAAGGGCGCCTCGTGACAGGCTTTGTAGCCCCCCCCCCCCATACCCACACACCCAGACAGCTCTGCTGCCCCCTCCACACAAGTTGTGTCTTTGGGGTGTTTGGGTTCATTTATTGACTCAGCCCAAGCCCCCCACCTTGAGCAGTGGGGACTCAGGCAAGGCTAACAGAGTTGGGGTCTCAGGTTGCAGTGGCCCCCCATCTTTGGTCTTTCACAATGGTCTGTCTCCAGGCTCAGTTTGTAATGCTACAGACTAGGTTGAGGGGTCAGTGGTTCCCCAAAGTGCAGTAGAACAGGTTGGGGGCTGTTGTATTAGATGCAATGGTCCCCAAACCTTGACCTACCACAATGGTTCCCAAACTCTGTTTCTAAAGCAACAAACCAGGTTGGGGTCTGTTGTGTTAGATGCAGTGGTTCCCCAACTTTGGTCTTCCGCAATGGTTCCCAAACTCTTGCGTCTAATGAAACAAACCAAGTTGAGGGTCAGTGGCATTAGACATAGTGGTTCCCCAAAGTTTGGTCTGTCACAATGGATACCAAACTCTGTTCCTAATGAAACAAGCCAGGTTGATGTCTGTTGAATTAAAGACAGTGGTTCCCAAACTCTGTTCCTAATGCGGTAGACCATGTTGGGGTCTGTTGTATTAGATGCAGTGGTTCCCAAACTCTGTTTCTAATGCAACAGACCATGTTGGGACCTGTTGCATTAGACACAGTGGTTCCCGAACTCTATTTTTTAATGCAGTAGACTAAGTTGGGATCTGTTGTATTACACACAGTGGCTCCCAAACTTTGTTCTACCACAGCAGTCCTCAAATTCTGTTTCTAATGCAATAGATCAGGTTGGGGCCTGTTACATTAGACACAGTGGTTCCCAAAATTTGATCCTCCAGGTGTTTTGGACTTCCCCGCTCAGAAGCCCCAGCCACCTTTGTCAACAGTTAGGAATGCTGGGAGCTGAAGTCCAAAAGAACTGGAAGTCAAAGATTTGGGTCTGTTAGGTCTTGTGGACTTCAGCTTCTAGTATTCCTAACAATTGGCCAAACTGGCTGAGGCTTCTGGGAGTTAAAGTCCAGAACACCTGCAGGACCAGAATTTGGGAACCATGGTTAAAGGCCCACTTTCCTCTCTGTCTTGTGTGTGGGTTGGTATTGTGGGCAGGGGTAGGAAAACTATTTGGAAAAGGCCTCCCTTCTTCACATAGTAGCATTTGATTAGTACAATATATTCACATGTGATCAAATGTTCCTACAGTCCCATACCTTCTCCAGCATTTTTGAGTATGCAAAAAGATCTTATGGCACCTTTGAGACTGGACTGAGCAAAAGAGGTTAGTCGCACAAACTTTTGTAGACTTGGGCCCACTTCCTCAGATGCATGGAATGGTCTGAGGAAGTAGGCTTGAGTCTACCAAAGCTCATGCTACCAACTTCTTTGGTTCAGTTAGTCTCAAAGGTGCCACATGATCCCTTTGCATGCTCAAGATAGGATTCACCTTCCTTCCCTCCATCAGTCTTCCGCATGCACTTGCAACCAGACAGTATGGTGTTGAAGGCATCTGTGTTCCACCTGCTGTATTGATTCAACCACACTGATTTAACATCTAAGAAGGTTTTTGGTACTAAGTTTTCAGATCATTTTCAGAGGCAGCTCCATGTGCTATGCTGGCTGAAGAAGCAGATACATACTTGTAGTTGAAAAACACAATTGGTTTAGAGTATAGCATCAGCAGTTCTTTGATGATCCTCCCTAGTTTTTATGGTTATGTACTTTATAGTACCTTAGCGCATGTGCTTACACACCGACTTAAACATGTACAGTACAAGCATGAAGCATCCACTGCCGCTCTTTCGTGTCATGTTTACAAACGCTGGAGAAGAGGCTAAATGCTGAAGAGTACCCTTCCAATTTCTCCCAGGCTTCCACAACTTTTAAAAGTGATCCTTTTTTATGATGTTTTACCCAGATACTTTCTTGTTTTACATCAAGTAAAATAAAATTATCTGTTACAACTTTCTAGCTTTATTATTATTATTATTATTATTATTATTATTATTATTATTAACCTTTATTTATAAAGCACTGTAAATTTACACAGCGCTGTACATACAATCTTTTAGTTAGATGGTTCCCTGCCCTATTCTTTCTCCATCTTTATGGTCAAAGGATCAGATTGACTCACTGGATAAGAAAGGTGTTTGTTTTTTGCATTTTTACTCAAAAGCGAACTTCAGTTGTATTTAATGTATCCTATTCCCATGAAATATTATATAGCATGCCATCCTTAAATGTACAGCACAGATTAACATTTAACACTGTTGTGTGTGCAGTAATCAAACACTCTGTTATTAAAAAATACAATTGTAGTAGTGTTCTTTTGTAACAGGGTATGTTTTGGCATCTAGGATGTTCTAGCAGATGTCATAGACCTAAATGAAGTTGCTAAGTCAAGCTAGAAAAGACCTGTTGAATCGATGGGGATTCTGTAAATCAACACTTAAGTAAACCTCAGTGATTCATTTGGTCTTCTCCAGTTGGAAACCAGCAATTGGATTTATGACATAGTCTTCACTGCTGTATACTGTATTCTGCATACCATCAAAACATGTTCTAGAGGAAAGATTTTAAAATGTTTTTGATATAAAAATGACTTTCCCAAGAGAAGGAGAAAGTTATAGTAGTAGACTACAGTTAAGGAAGAGAAATGACTATATACAGTTAGGAAGAGAAGTGGCTGTATACCTTAGGTCCCGTGTTATTTTTCTGAAAACGAATACTTATTATTATACACATGGACAATAAGACATAAATATATACTCTCTCCACATTCACTGCTTTGACTTTTGTGGATTTGATTATTCACAGTGTTTATTAGTATGTTCTCTTTAGGAATATCTAGGTCTTCTATGGTCAACTTTAACCAAAGGTCACACTGAAGGTCCTAGAGAGAACACTCCACTAGGCATTTGTAGCTCCTCCAGCGCAATTTTGTGGTCAATTTCTGGCAGAAGTTGACCACAGAGTTGCACTGGAGGACCTAGAGGTTCCTAGAGAGCTGTTCTCTAAGGTAAAAACATAGTGCTTTTGTTATTTGTGGTTTTTCTACATTTACGGGGGTCCTGTGAATGTGGAGGGACGAGTGTATTGTGTTGTCATAAAACAGTTCTGTATTGCTAAAAAAGTTAATTTAGTTGTGTTAGTGCTCCACTCCTTTGAACCCTGACAATATTTGCCTCTGGGAGAGAAGGTATAACCAGCCAGTGGCATGGGAAACAGAAGTGTATATTCATGCAGCAAAGTATACCTTGCTCCTTTCCCTACACTGTCTCAGTTACTGAAGAGAGGTTTTGTTGACTAAGTCAGGCAGAAGCAGGCTGGCTAAGGTGGCAGGAGATGCCTTTGAATGGACTGAGGAATTAGGAAGTAATCCACACAGGAGAGCCCAGGGGAGATGTGTGCAGCAGTTCACCCAATGCTGCTTTTATTGTTACTTGCCCTGTGGAAAACAGCAAGCAAGCATCAGCGGAAGAGAAAGAATAGTCAGCTTAGGGTAAATGTAGTAGAGCTTTGTTCTTGCCTTAATGACTGGAGCAGTGAGGTAGAATCATAGAATCATAGAATCGTAGAGTTGGAAGAGACCACTAGGGCCATCCAGTCCAATCCCCTGCCATGCAGGAAAATGGGGGACAGGCCGTTATTCTCACACAACTACTTCCATCAGTAATTTAATAAGCTCTACAGATAGTGTAATGGTTACCTTCCCCCCAAAAGCACAGAATGCCATTTTTCCATTTTACAGCTTGACCAATATTACTGAAATTAAATTGAAACTAAATGGTGTTGTCCATGTAGTCACTCAGGGTAATCTTGGCTAGGTTGAAGAACCCTTGCATCCCTAAGTCTTACAATGAAGAGGTTAGGTTTTGTTGCCGCTTCCCTTGTTTCCCACTGAAGACAAACCTTTTTATCCAGGGTGTGGTGTGGTAAAGGTGTTAGTTCTGGACTACCCAGCATAAATTGGGTCACTTGATGAGAATTGAGAACCAAAGTGTCACTTGATGAGAGTTGAGCACTTGGCAGTATCTTTTACTACAGCAACCAAGTTTTGAAATTACCTAAGAAACAACTCAAAATGCTTTGCTTGAGCTAAC